>NC_135511.1:13959691-14259691 GCF_051989575.1 Stigmatopora nigra | reverse complement strand
TTATATTATTTGAAGTTACACTATCTGGGAGTATTTGACTGAAATCGGAAGATTGGGATTCACTTGTAAGATTGTCATTGACATTATTTACCATGAGCCAAAATCCTTACTTTCATGACATCATTGGTTTCTTCTATGCAGAGGCAAACTGTTACAAAAATGATTTCTATTGTATAATTTCAAGTTATGGATCTGTATGTGCCTTGATAATTGATTGCTGACAAGATTCTATCGTTTAAATAGTGTGTAAAAACTGGGATTTTATGGACTTGGAGATTGGCTATAACTTGTGAAACTATGAGCCAGATATGCGCATCCTCAACCCTTCCGTGATATTTTGGGCATGTTTGGAAAACGACAAGACTTTTTCTCATTAAAAAAAAAAGTCTGAAGCAATGTGGCAGCTGGCTTTCTGCTTGAAAGAATGTAAACATTTATTTATGTGGGATGGAGTGGTTATGTCCGATTCAAATCCAGACATGAAAAATGTAAACAAGTTGAAGAATAGCAATTCCATCACAAATTATATATAATCCGCTTGGACGGATGGGGGAAAAAAATTGAGGCTTCCACCAGCAGTGTTTCCAATACGTTAATTTTTTTACAATAAAAACTAAAAGCTGTCCGCCACAGTAATTAAAAAAATCAGAATCACTATAGTTTCTGGCCAACAGTAAAATAAGATTAAAACGTATTTACAAAAAAAAAATGGGTTGTGGCTCAGCAAATTTTAATCTATAAAATAAACTAACATTATCATGTGATAAAGAATGTCAAAAAGATTTTTTAAATATATATATTTTTGTTTTTAATGGGCCCTGGTGAATTTGAGAGAAACATGATACAAGGCATAGAGCCACAGTATACTATATACAAAATATGAGAAGTGGAGAGCCGCATTCACTTGGGCTGGGAGCCGAATGCGGCTCAAGAGCCACATATTCGCCTATAACAAAGGTTAAAATTAAGATAAAGGGGACGAAATAAGCATGCAATTTTCTAGGTTTACTGACCTGTGCATGCAAAGATGCCAGAAGAAAAAGAGTGAATCAAAAAGCAGAAAACAGGCGAAGACATCCACAAAAAGCTGCCAATTGCTCGGAGACCACTCGGGCAGTCGAGGGGGGCTCCTCGCCATCTGGAATAAAGCTGAAACCGGGAGTACGACGATCAGGTATCGGAGCGCCACCTTCCGAAGACACCTGAACCACGCGCCCACTGGGGGAGGCTTTTCTTTGGCTGAAATCCTCCAGGTTGCAAGCCGCCGGCTAAAACCGGACAACAGATCCAGGAGCAGAAAAGGTGCGCAAAAGATGACGTGGGTGAGGAAAGCGCACATAACTGGCAGGTGAGGGGATAGTAAGACCCCCTCGTGTTCACTCCTCACGTAGTCCCACAGGATTTGGAGAATTGGGGTACTCGGGACTCCACGCTGGGTGGAAGTTACATTCATCACGGGGTGGCAAAGTAAAAAGGCATTGTCATCACGGATCTAGTTTTTAAGTTGGTTGCGTTACCACTTCTGAGTCACAGGTACACGCGTGGATCCACGAGTGATCGTTTCTTGGAAAATGCAACACCTTCAAAGTAAAAGTCAGCCTACCTTTAAAATAAAAAAAAAAATAAAAAATTAAATTAAAAAAGGGTGTTTCCCTTTACGAACATCAGCATTCACTGGTTAAAGGGAAAGTGATGCTGGACCCCCTTCCCCCCATGTTTTACAGCCCACGCAATTGGAGGAGGGGCACCACAAAAAGACCCTGTAATCATTAAAAAAAAAAAACTTGCAGTAAAGTATTGCATAGACAGAAGGTTGTAATTCGGCAACTGGAGAGGAAATGTTTTAAGAGGAATGAATAAAGCATTGTTCTAAAGTTCAGGCTGAATAAAAAGCAGTGAGAACATCATACTTACCATAATAAGATCAAATTAACACTTGTACAGAGTACATACCCAAATTCTTGCCAAAATAGGACCCGTAAAAGGGAAAATTTGCATTCGTCCAAACAACCCTTGTATTAGATTTATTATTATTTTTTTGAATGACTAAAAATAAAAGTTAGTTTTTTTTAACATTATAAGGCAGGTTGAATGATTTAGAAAACAGTTGTAACTGGAAATTTGGCTGTCATTCAAACTATGATCTTAAAATATGATGCAAGTCATAGTAGACAAGCCTATTCAAATAAATCCACAGTGCTTTATTTTCCACATGATATTCCTGCATTTTTTCCTAACAGTACAATTTCTTAGTCAATAGCTCATTCGCTACCATGGCAACGAACAGCCCAACTGTCGCTACCAATGGCAGTGAATGAGTTAAATACCCACTTGATGACCATCCCGAGATTAAAACTCAAATTTTCCTTGAATCTACTTTGATTTGAACCCTGCTCAAAATAAAAAAAAAATATTTACAGTCCAATATGTACCCACAAACACATTCTCAAAACATTCCATAAACAGAAGTCAAGTTTTATAGTTTTAAAGCCTTACATTCTAAGTCATGCTTTATCATCAAAGCTTTTTTTTTCTATCTGCCCGAACTGGAACAGAAAAAAAGGGGATTTTTGTGTGCCATTGACTGATCCCACATGTATGCATAGAGTTATGTATCAACAAAAGTGATTCAAGATAAACTCCTGAGTAGCCTCTATCATCACCTCAAAAACTACATGTCATGATAAGTTTATGTTCAGGGATGGTGGCGGTGAAAAAAAATTACGTTTAACACACTTTGGAATTCACTGAACCAGAAAAAAAGGGTGAAAGTAATGAGTTGCAACAGTGAAAAAGTCAAAAACAAAATATAAAACGTGATATTTTGGTCCATGTTTACATTTTGGAGGCTATTTTTTCAGAAAAAAAGTGTTTCCATAGGTGGGATTTAAGAATTGTTACTAATTTTCATAACATAAGATTGATCAGAAGTCAAATGATGAATAAACAAAAGGATTTTGGTGACGAATTAAAGATAAGATTTAGGATTTAAGCGAATCAAAACATGTTTGAATTCAAAATACTCCTATTTGACATCAAACTATACCACATCTTTATCTTTAAGTGATAGTTAAGAGTTTAGGCTGCCATAAAGGGTCATAATTCATAATAAGAGTTTTTAATCAGTGAAAAAGACTGACAGTGTTTTTGAAAGCAGTGATTCTGAGATACTTGGTGTCAACATTGACCCTGGTCAGCAGGGTGTGCGTCTATGGGCTGGAGGATATTTCCACCTATTGGAGTTATTGTCCTCCAGCAACTAGTCCACCACCCGCTAGGTCCCCTGTTACCTTCTCGTCTAATCCGCGTTTAGATCCACAGCTGCCGAAACCTTCAGTGGGTTGCCCCCAGAGTCCATGAACATCTGTGGGATGTCGTTCCCAAAGTAGATTTTGCTGTTGGCTGCGATAGATTTGTACTTCATCAGCTGCAAGTATTCAGGTGTTAACTTGAGCTGCAAGAGACAAAACACAATGGTTGGTTGGCTGATAATTTACGAAAATCTGGTGCATTTTCCAATCAATTAAAGAGATTTATAGTAACGAATTTATTGTAGCGTGGACTGTAACATCAAAATCATTGGAAATAAAAGTTGTCGACAAGGGGTTTGTCTTTAGCGTTAAGTTTTTGGGCTCCCAATCAATGTTCCCTCTAAGCTGTAACTCTAAACTAATCTCGACTTCTCTGCGCAGCAGCAATCATACGGCGCGCAGTAAACAAAATCCAAACTTTTTTTTTTACCCTTTTCCCCATAATGGCGCCATTTAAGAGGCAACCAATGGCAGTAGCTCTGCCCACTCTTATGTTTTTCATGTTTTACATGAAAAATTAGAACATTGACATGCACCTGCTTATGGCAGGTGTAATACTAGTGTGCCCATAGCAAGCAAGGATAATGTCGATCACACTGGTACTCAGTGGGCTCAGGGAGGTTGTCTTTCTGCCCAGACCAATGAAAAATTAGGAGGGAAAATTGCTCCCAATAGCTTCCTGGTCATTTTTATTTGGCAAAAATATTTTCATACTTAATAATTGAATACTCACTTGACGGAAATTGTGATTATGTCTTGGTTAGACACTGCCATTGACAGTCAATACATTTGGATTGTGAACAAACGATTGTTTATTTTCTGGCACCCTCCTGCTTCACAAGCTAACTGTTGGAAGGGTTTATCCAACCACAGGCAGACCACATTTGATATTTTTCCCTCATTGTCAGCGGTAGACGATATGTCTTAGTACTCCCTGATGATGTATATTTTAGTGTTGTGTCATTGTAACACTACTTAAAACCAGTGGTTTATAAACAATAGCTCTTTGATTAGCACTCCAATGATCAAAATTATGCTCTCCACAAATTGGTAGTGCTCAGCAACCTGGCTCACTTTAAAATTCATTATCACATGGCTTAACTTGCTCTTTTCTTACCTTGTTGGCTTCTGCTGCTTTCAGTGCCGTGTAAAACTCTGCATCTGCTTTGGCCTTCTGCCGAGCCAAGAACGCTTGATCTATATAATCAAACAAAGTGAATTGTGAAAGTAGGATAAACAAAAGGTGGTCTTACCATCGCGTGCCGGTACTGAGATGGCTTACAGGTGAGTAGGATTGAGGTATTCACACGCTATGACTGTTTCAATTTCCCTCCCCACAAAAGCAAATATTTTTATGACTTAATCAGGACACCTGTGAATGAAATTGCCTCAACTAAAAAAAAAATAAGACTTGACACGTCAGAGATTGCGACATTCCATGAATTACATCTATGAATGGAACGTCAATCATATCATATTAGCTAGATATTAGTCATTACCAATATTGCAAATTTAAATGACTAAATGTTTTGCGTACCCAAAAAAAAAAGGAAAAAAAACATTCATTATCTGAGATCACAAGGGTCACGGGGGTGCTGGAGCCTATTTACAGGAAAAATAGGCAGGGGCATATTGGTTGCTAAGCAATTTCAGGGCAGAAAAAAAAGACACACTCCTACCAAGGGTTCAGGTTTTGAGAGGTGGGAGGAAACCCGCAGAAAACCCACAAAGGGCTAACAGAGAAAGTGCTATTACCAGGCTACCATGAAAAAAATATCCAACTCATAATTTATAAAGGGAATGATGTAAATGTCATCCTGGGATACGTACCCTCAATTTGCGAGATCTTTTTCTCAGTTTCTTTCTCCATGACTTTCTGTCCAAATTTGATTTGTGCCACTTGGGCCAGTTTTTCAGCCTCTGAAAATAATATGGAATGAATTAAGTCTTTTCATTTGAACTTGAAGTAAATTTGATATATCATGAATGTTTAAAAGAATGTTACCAATCACAGCTTTGATCCTTTCTGTCTCTGCCTCTTTCTCCACAACTTTCTGAGTCTGTTGTGTTATCAGCAGTTTTGTCTTCTCACTCTCCCTGAGAATAAACAAACAAAAAAATGATACCTCAAATCCATGTGCCACTGTTATCTCCAGTATCATTTTCACCTGCATCACACTTCAAAGTACATTATCCATCATCTTCATAACAAGGTTGCTTTCCAAATTTAAAAAAAATACTTACTTGTTATGTAAACTCACATGTTTTGGTCTGGCTAATATGTAAATGAGCATTTTATGACCATTCACAGTCTTGTGTGCTTCCTTGTTAATTTCACGATGGTTTGTTAAAGACAGTTCCTAAATTTCAAGAGACTTAACTGCCGCAGCAATTAATTTTGATTACCTTTGTAGGAAGAGCTTTTACATTTTATATGTTTAGGGAAAGTGTTTAAACTTGGTATTCATATAAAAGTGAGAAGTTGTGGATGTCTGACGCACAAAACATCTGACAGGCAAAATTAACTAAAAACTTCAAACTAAATAATATTAAACTTATTTAACTGAACATGTAAGCCCAACATCAACATTTCTAAAATTAAGAATTAATTCCTTAAACATGACAAATAATGATGGCTGCCATCAATTCCTTTAATTTTGGCCCATTTTGGAAAAAAAACTTTAATTAAGTTATGTACACTGTATAAGCATACTTATTAAAAAGCAGAATTCAACATGTTTGGAGATACTTCTGTCCCCACAATTCACACGCAAGAAAAGAATTAACCAGATGTGAGCATGCATGTTCCAAAAGGTGAATCATTTCTATTCTAACTTCAAATGGGGGTTTCAATAGTCAACAAAAGTTTCAAATAACATCAGAAAGATTTGCTTGATATGTTTCGTGTTGAGGAAAGAGTGAGAATTTAGGAACACTGCCCAAACAGAGCAAATCACCAAGTTGACAATTATTGTGTGCCAATAATGTAAAGCTGTGTGAGTTTATAGAACAGGCATGTGTTGAAACTTTTCCCTGCCTGCAGGGCCAATTTCAGGAAAAATCTTCTGATGCAAGAGCCAACTCGAAAACCTTGCACTTTCGTTTTTATTCAACAGAACATCGGAAAAAAAGATTGGCCTTTTATAATCTATTCTTTGTTAAGTTTAATTGCGTGACGTCCAACCTGTTTTGAATGAGGCGGATCAGTCAAATTGAATTGGACATCTGGCAGTGATACATGATCATTGAAGGTCAACCTTGAAATGGATTTGACATCTATAATTGTTATTAAACGAGTCAGGAAAAGTATAAGTCTATTGCAATATATCATTATTACTTAAAGTACTGTGTTTTCATGACTATAAGGCGCACCCCCGATGAATGACATTTTTTCCATATATAAGGCGCACTGTCAATTTTGGAGAAAATTTAAGACTTAAGTGCGCCTAATAGAGGTGAAAATACGGTAATTGCTATTGACTTCCAGGTATGAAGCACTCACTACACAGTCACCTCTAGAGCCAGCCATTGTTGATGTTTTGGATTTTTTTGTATAAAATCTTGCAGTGGGGGAGGAGTTATATGGTGGAAGATTTTGTAAACTAAGATGGCATCTGCATATTCAACAGTATTGTTTCAGTTCAGGCGTTTGTGCTTTTTTTAATATCCCACAGTGGTGGTTTATCGTTTTTGGTTTTCTGTTTTTCCATATATAAGGCGCACTGTCTATTTTGGAGAAAATTTAAGACTTTTAAGTGCGCCTTATAGTCGTGAAAATACGGTACTTGAAAAACTAAATGAAAATCTTCCATCGACAGAAAAAAAATAAACGCAAGAAAATCGCACCTAAGCTAGCTCGATGAATCGCATTTTTTTGGTCAAATATTTTATTGATATGAAACAGCTAAAAAAGACGCTAAAAAGTGCAACAGTATGCAGACCACATTTAAACTTGTGATGCTAGCCATATTCAATATTTTCATAACTAGCTGTGGGCCCATATAAACTGAGCAGCGGGCCACAAGTTAGCCCGCCAACCGTAAGTTGTAGACCATAATGTTTAGATCAGTTTTGCGAGACGATGGTTTCCTGTATGATATTTTTGCAGTGTGACTTCTAAGAACAGTCATTTTGGATTGAGACAAAACATGGAGGGGAACATTCCTTATTTTTTTTTTACACAACAAAGGCAACTTACATGAGCTCGTAGTTTCTGCGAATGGTCTCGGGAATATTGGGCTTTGTAACACGTACTGCCTGTGGAGCACAAAAGTCAAACCAGACCGAAAAGACCAGTTAGTTGAAGACAAGACCCCAGTTGTAAAACCTCAACATCCTCAATGTGACAAGATTGCGGGTTTCTCAAGAAAGAACAGCGATTGTTATTTCAACTGCTTCTAGTTATTTATAGGAGGCTTTGGGCCTCGCTAATAAAACCCAAGGGAGAATGGAAGACTCTGCTATGAAATGTGTGTTAATCTATGGGTTTGAAGGGGGATATTTATCACGCACCCCCTGCCTTGAGGAGGAAAAAAAACATTGGATCCTATGAGGGTCTATGCAGAGGTTGTGAAAGCTAACTGTAAATGCCTTTTGGTCTTTTAGTGATACAATATACCATGTTGTACTAACCTGACATGAAACCCATGAGGGGTTGTGTTATTTTCACAAAGTATGTGGAGTAACCTTACAGCCTTAAGTTCATAGGATTAAAATATTTTGCGCAAGACACTATACTAAATTGAGTTATATTTCTCATAGCAATTTTATGATGTTTTGTTGTTTATGTAGCTTTAATATAGAGTTGGAAATACATGAAGTGGCAGTAGTTGACTTAGTTTAGAACTTTATTTCATCCCGTATTTGGGAAATTTCTTGGTTGCAGTGGTAAGACAGACACAAGACACAGAAGACATTGTAGAACTAGTTAAGAAACTGGAGCCACACAAAGGAAGTCCACAAGGTAGGGACCTTTTGCAGACTGAGACTGAGGTTACCACACAGTCCCTTGGTAGTCTGAAGGTTTTAAAGATCATCTTCCTTGCCTAGATCCTCCTAAGCTGTCCTATCAAAGCGTGCTGTTCCTTTAAACTTTAGTTTTCCACTATTTCATACTGCATTGACTATAATGTACTTGCACCTTTATATTGCCTAAGCTGCGCCTGAAAATTTGAGACAAAATTGAGAGTTTGTTACTATATAAATATTTGTCTTAGTTCAGTTGGCCACGATACTGTAAAAACAAGTTGAGCTCATTTATTTATTCTTTATTTTTTCTTCAATTAAAGCTTCTCGACTATCACGGAGGTTTATGTGCAGTAAATATACAAATGGATTTCTGTTGTTTGCATCGTATTTCTAAACATTATCATAAAACTTTGAATCAGGAGAGTAGGTGCCTGGATAGAATAGAAATGTCGCTCCCAGCAGTGTATTTTAAAGTGTCAAACTTTGTCCAACATCTGGCAAATAGGGTTCTGGATACCCTAAGTTTTCACTGCATTTGAAGTTGGACAAGTGCCTAAAAACATAGCATTGACTTTGGTGTCACCTTTCGTTACAAAGAGTTGTGCCAGAAGCGCTTTTGTAATATTGCACAATTTGTTATATAACTGCTTTCATTCAAAATTAATTAGCGTGTGATTTTTTAAAACCTGCATGGTAAACATATAACTTACAAATACAGAAGGTATAGTCTTAAAAAAACATTACAGGAATTTGAAATCCTTAACAAACTAAATTAAGCAAGAACTGTAGAGCTGAGTGGAAATATTAATTTTCCCTCACCAAACCTGATCTTGTACTTGTTGAGGCACGCAAGCTACTTTATTTTTCCAACTTGTCAATTAATCTGTTTATTTTCCTATAAAAAGGCATGTTAGAGCATTACTGTACTCTATTTTCCATCTGTTCTTTATCTTTTCACATTATTATTATTTTTATTTATTTTTTTAATTTTTATTTATGATTTGATCGGAGTGTCCTGAGTACTTAAATTGAGCACTATAATAAAGTTATGATACAATAAAATATGGTCATTAAACACAACTACATTTATAAATAAGGCTTTTTAAAATAAATGTTTTTAAGTATACCTCATTGGCTAAAAAATACAGTGTTTGCATGAACGAAAAAAAACTCATTTTTTAAAAAAATCAACCATTGAAATATGAAATAAAAACACTGTGTAGCAATTAATTCATTCTATGAAGCTTTTTTCTTTCCCATTTTAAAGACAGACTGTACTTTTTTGGCATTGTTGTTATTGGAGACAGTTAGAAATTGTTGTTTGTGTTTGCCCATTGTACCTGTATGATGAGACCTGGTGCCATGCTTGTTAGATCTTCTTGCAATGTTAGTTTCAGATTTTCATCGATTTGATCTGAGGGTTAGAAATTGAGTGTGAAGATGACAATACAAATGAGCACAAAAACTAGTACAATGCTGCAACAGCAAAAACAATGCAAAATACGTTGGCCATCTTTGCAACATTTTTTAATTCAATTTCACTATTTTATATTTGTTTATTATTTTACACAGTGCCCGGTTAAATTTCTATATTTAGATTTTTCCACTTTTTTTTTTAGAATATGACAGTTTTAATATGTGATAAGGATTAAATTAGATTTTTTTGTACCTACCAAACAGGCCAATGTAGACTTCCTGCAGAGAGTGAACGCTGCAGAATTGGTTGAGCTCATGGTGAACCTTGTTAAATATTAAGGCTTTGTCGTAATCTGCGGTGAAATTCTTCACAATGTCAAACACTGCAAAGGGAAAGACAAAAATGGCATCAGACTTTTCCATTTCTGAAGGCTCATTAAGTTGTTTCAATTGTTACCTGCTGCTGGAACAAGGTAGTTCACCACCTCTATGCGATCAAAGTAGATCATCACACCACCACTAGGAAAAAAATTAAAATAAAATCATTTTTTAATGAAACATCCTGATGAAAATGATGCCAATGGATTAAAAGCCAATAAAAGAGAAGATACCCCACCTGGTACCACAAGGAACATTTTTCACTTCATCTGTCTGCAGTGTCGTCTAAAAGGAGATCATAATTACTATTTAATTCCTGACTCTTACCACAAATAAAATGTACATTACGGGTATGAAATATATGGCCGGTGGGCCTGAAATTGACTTAAAGTAATATTTCAGTAGGACAGTGTGAACTTGAATCACCTGGACAGACTTGTAGGAGGTGATGAATGGAAGCATAAGATGGAAACCTGGTCCACTTATGGTGGTTAAGAGGGCTCCTCCCCTGCACAATATAGCAAAATTTGAAACATTTAGTCAGGAAATTTAGTAAGATTTATTCTGTCAGCCTAGCCTAGGGATTGGGGAAAAAACTAAATTGCTGTGAGAATGGTTTGATAGGTTTAATTTGCACAAGCGTATAGAAAATTACATTTTATGTAATTATGTATTTTTATTTTTGTATGGCATGAGTATACTGATGAGTAAAAAACAAAGATAAGGTTAAAAATGGTAATTTAAAAATCAAATTTACAAGTGATTGATGATTTCAAAAGAAGTTTATGGACGTCATCGTTCACGGGTAGTTTTGACAATTTTTGGTTTGACAATTTTTGTCAAAATAATGTAATTTATTCAAGTAAAAAAAGCTTCGGAGCTCATATTTTGTTAACTTCTCTATGAATCAAGTGGCTGTTTTACAGCTAAGGAGGTTAACTTGTGTATATATTAGACCTGGAGAACCTACCTGTAGTACACTCCAGTGTGTCCTTCATCGATCTTGTGCATCGAAGCTAAAAGCGCTGCTCCGACAAGAGCCACAGCAATAGAGAATACGGCACCCCATTGTGCCATCGTGCAATGAACCAATGGGAAGACAGCATGTGATGAGAGTGGCCGGTTCAACTCTGAATTCTGGAAAAAAAGACCACAATCTGATGATTGATATTAAGTTAATAGTTCCAAATTAAGTTAGTCCACATGTGTAGTAACAAAACATATCGGCTTCATGTTTGTGTACTGAGATCCAGCTTATCTTGTCGTGAGCTGGGACTGAATAACCTTTTCACCTTTAAAGAGGATTGCCCCTCAAGTGTGAAAATGTGGACATCTCTGGCATGTTTTGGAAAATATCCACTAAAATTGAGGGGAATTCTTATTGATGCATTAGCTGCCGTGTTTGTGGATGCAATGGTTTTGTTCTTACCTGCTTTTATTAGGTGGTTTTTCTATATGTACTGTTTAGAAATGTGGATGGATTGGCCCTGCTTGTCCACTGGTTAGTTTAGATGCGCATAACAGATAATACATGCATATATTTAAAGTTATTATAATGATGAATTGAGGTGATGATTTTTCAATATTTACACTGGAAAATAACACCATTAAAATAAATCCGAGTTTCTGATCAGGTACTTGTAATTCGGTGAAAGTTGCTTGAGTGATTTTCTAAATAAAAAACATTAAGTTTAGTGCGTATTATCTTTTCCTAATTCACAACCTTGTGTTTTGCGACACCTTTGCTACATAAAGGTGGCTAAATGATCATTGAGCTTTGCGATCGCTACAATGTAGCAACACATCTACGAACACGCAGTGTTTAAAAAATATTTAAAAAATGTCATCGACTTGGATGTGATAACCTCATTTGTTTGACAGCATGTTAACATCATTGCGTTGCGTTTTTTTTTCAGTGAAGAACGTACCTTTATTTGATCTTGATCGATGCTACAAACACCGAAAGACCTATCACATCCTCAATTGTGTCTTCTTCGCCTTCATTCTACTCCGGAAATAGGATCACTACTGAACCCTAGCGGCCATTTTGGGACATGTATTAATATTGTTTTCCAATTTTATATACTTTTATTCAATCTTTAGTCCTCTCTCACTTTAAATCAATAGGACATCTGTCATCTATTAAACAGAATGGAAAATATCTACTAAAGTATGTTATTTGAAGCCGTAATATACTGACGTTTTGTTTTTATTCATTTAACTTTTATCAACGTTATATTATATTATATCGTTATTTATATTAAAGTAATACAAATTGCAATTACGGGTAGTCATCTAAAAAAAAGCAGAAAATGCAAACATGTCAGTTATTTTTAAATGACCGTACTTGTGGTGACAGTAGTTTCCATCTACTAAAACTCTCATTGTAAATGCATTACCCTTTACGAACAACAGACGGCGACAAAGACCAGAAAATAATTATGTCAAGTGGCTCCAGTTCAAAGACTATACTTACTGTATAGAGCAAAAACTTGGCATCAATCAGTATATAGTAAAGTATTAATTACCAACTATACTTGTTTTCCCAATGTTCACACTATGTGAATCAGATCTGCAAAAGGGGAAGAAATTCATAGACCTAAGTAAAAAGAGAACAAAAACTCAATTTTTGGAACAAAATGTTCAAAAAGAGACATAAAAGATACCCTTCATCACCTGCAATCTTTCAGGTCTTGACTCCAAATGGCAGTGGCACCTTATTATTAGACATTGGCCTGCTGGAGAAATTCACTGAGGAGGAGAGTGAACCCAAAGGTGTGCCAATGGCAGCTCTGTGCTTTGCATTTTAAACAGGTTGGAGGAACTGGGGGGAGAGAAAGGGAACAACAGAGCAAGGAAAAAGAAGTTTGTCAGAGTTCATTAAGTATCAAGGGAACATCGCTGGAACTGGCAGCGTAAGCCGCGCCGGGGCCCTAGTGCCATTAATCACGACTGACAAGAAACTAGAGGCTGAGGGAGGCGGTGGAAGGGGGCGCAGGGAGGGAGGGAGACTGCCAGAGACTGCTAGTCATTATAGCAAAGGGTCCCATGCAGTCCCAAAAAATGTTAGAACACTTGGGGAACCTACGCATAGACCAGGGGCGTCCAAATCCGTTTGGTACGCGGGTCACATGAATCCCAACTAGATCTCAGGTAGGCCGAATCAGAAAGTGAACATTAACGGATGGTGCTAAACGTCCTTTCAGTTAAAATGGATTGGACGTCTAGTGCCATTAATGGCATTGAAAGATGAGTATCTATATATAGCCAGTTTAGGTGAATTGGATATCTATAGTTCTCAATAGTAGGATATATGTTATTTTGCATCACATCTTTTTTATTCTGCTTTCAGTTTAGGCAAGGGTGTCAGACTCGGGTTGGTTCGTGGGCCGCTTTAACATCAACTTGATATCACGTGTGCCGGACCATTTTAGATATAATATTTTGATTTTTTTTATGTAAATGGATTGAAAGTACTGGATTAAAAGCTCTGAATATTCAGTTTTTATAGATCTAAAACAATGTTTTTTTATTTTAGCTTTTTAAAATATATTTTTAGATTTTACAAAATGATTTTTGAACTAAAAACAGGAAAAAATGATTAAAAAATTACAATTATCGATTTAAAAGGGGGAAAATCAGGAAATTTAATATACATCTATACTGTTCATTTTAATTTGATCCTAAAACAGAAAGTGGGCACTCATGATTTACTTTCCCGGGCCACACAAAATGATGCGGCGGGCCAGATTTGGCCCCCGGGCCGCCACTTTGACACCCATGAGTTAGGGTGCTCACAGGTCGATTCCAGTTTTTTTTTTGGCATTTGCAGGTAATTTCCAGTTGGTTTCGGGTCATTTTAAGCTTTTTTCCTCTTTATATTAACTCATTGAGTTTTGATGGCCCTGTAGTGCAGTAGTGCACACCCTCAGTCGGGGGGTGTCAAACACCAGAAGCGCTTTAGCATCCCTTCCTTTGTTTTACAGTATACAGTCATCCCTAAGTCATTTATTTTAACACTGGGCCCCCTACTTAAAAGTCTGCACAAAAGAAAAAGGAAAATATGGCAATTACACAGTGCCGCTCATAGATCTAAGTTTCCCTGACAAGTTTCTCCTCGGACCCTCGGAAGCATTGTCGTTGGCTGTGCACGCTGCATGCCGCCATCCTGGAAGAAGAAAATCAATGGACGGGAGAAAGAGAGAAGAGAGAATACCGGTGACTGGAGAAGATGGAGGCCTCTGTTAAGTGCTGTGCTTGAAAGCCAGTCTGGCCTCATTAGCTGTCAGTTGTAACAATACTGAGCTGGCAGCGAAGACTGCTCCCAGTCTCGGTGCCATAAATCACAGGCTGACAGGGCCCTGACAGGGCTGGGAACTTACACACATGCACCACTTGCTTGCGCATTGGCTCTCTTTTCTTCCTCCCTTTTTCGACACCCTCTTTTGCTTTTTATGTATCTTCCCACTCCATTCTTTTTCTTTGTTGGGACCGAGTTTGCTTTTGAAATCGCTCCTTCTCATTGCATTTTGATAGGGAAGATTATAACAACACTGTGTCATCTGAAAAACAAGGAATACAAAGGTTATTAATGGACAATAATTCCATTTACATACAAAAAATACAAAAAAAAATTATATTACTATATACTACTATACAAGGGGTGGGCAAACTTTTCAGCCCGGGGGCCATATTGACTTGAAAAATTTGACAGATGGGTCAGCACAAGATATGATACATATAAAAAAGTGCATCCGTTAACAGTACATATGAAACATAAACAGAAAAAAAGGACTAAAGTATTAACATACTCATCACTCATCATTGAAGCAAAAAGTATAAAGTACAAAGTAAAGTAAAAATTCAAATAAGGAGAAAAATAAAAGTATTCTTAAGCCATACTGGAGTTTAGGTTGCATTTTCTTGAATTATATTTCACCAAAGCCCAAGAAAAAACATGCATTATAGTAATAACAACAAAATGGAGAAAAGGCGTTTTTCCTATAACGGGTACATAAAAAAACAACAGTATAAGTTGTTTACCAAACTTTTTGCACAGAACATCTACGCTAAATTAAGTTTTTTATAAGCACTTATGTTGTCAAAGTCCGATTAAACACGAATTTGGCTAACAATGCATTTCCTTTCAATGCAAATAGGCAACCATTTTTTCTACAAACAGCTGCTACTCTATGATTCCAAACACATTTATTACTGACATTGATGCAAAACATTGACAAACGTAACACAACGACGACCAGGGTTCCAATTCAAGGTCAATGATGAAAATATGATGATTTTTGAACTTGACAGAAGTGCAAAAATCTTTCAACATGGTTTCAGGTTATGACTGTGTGAATGTATTTGCATGTTTGGGAAGTTAAGGAACATTTTGCATGCTTGAGCTTGAGCAGGAGCCGCAAAGGCTGTCTTCTGCCATCCATTACGCCGACGTGTGTTGATGTGTGTGACACAAGTGGACCGGAAAGGAAGGAAGCTGAAGAGTGTGGGCCATCAATCATTCCTTTTTGACACACACACGTGCTTAGGGGCACGGCCGAGGGAGGGGGGGCTGGAATGAACCCGACTATCATGTTTATAATAGGCCTCTATACATGCAGGTGTGTACATATTTAATATAAACACGGAGAAGTTCGCAGGTGGGTCGCATGGTGTTAAATTTTGATTATAATACACTGAGAAAATGCCAATCTGGGTCAGGTGATGTATTAATATATAATGAATTAATATGAAATTGATTTAAATTGTATTCTATAGTCATTAAAACAGGGGGATGCACCACATATCTATCTATGTATTATATGACACAAATTTAGATATTTTACTTAAATTAAAATGTAACTTTTATGCTCAGTTGTCCTGAAATGCCTCCTAAAAAAAAAGAAGAAAAACCGACGTGTAGTTTCCAGATATGGATTCTATAATGAAAAAAATCTTAATTTGCCTTAAAATGTAATGTTTTTCTAAATGTGATGCTTTTAAAATTTAATTTATAAGCAAATAGGGAGTCAACATCCACAGATTATCAAGCTTAGCATACAATTCTTAGTTTTTCTTTAAATCAAGACTTCCTTTCATTCATACTAAGCATGGAGATGATTAAAAGCATTTGTGCATGCTTGAGGTATTGCTCACTTATTTTTAATTATAATCATATTGCTAAATGACCTGGCGTGCACACAACTCTGATTGTTTGCAGATCTGCATGTTGGTCATGATGGTCTCCATCAATCTACCAAATACAGCACAACGCTATAATTTAGCATTGAAGCAAAATATGGTTTGAATAAACAAGCCATCATTTTTATTATCACGGTGGTACTTGGAGAACAAAGTAACCTTATTTTCTCTCATTTTCTGAACCGCTTCATCTCTCACGCGGGTCGCAGGTGGTGCTGGAGCCTATCCCAGCTTACTTTGGGCCAGAGGCGGGGGACACCTTGAATTGGTGGCCAGCCAATCAAAGACTAACAACCATTCACACCAACACTCATGGCTAGGGGCAATTTAGAGTATCCAATCAGCCTACCATGCATGTTTTTAGAATGTGGGAGAAAACCAGAGTACCTGGAGAAAACCCCTAAAGTAGTTATGTAGCCCAAAATATCATGTTTAAATATTTTTGCATGAAGCAAACTTAAAAGTTAAATATAGTTTCATCCAAAGTGATAAATTCAGCTATCTTGGTCATCTCTTAATGATGTCTTCTGCCTGGTAATGCTTTTTGTGTGTATGTTAACATTCTCTCGCTACGTTTGTCCAAACCGTGCAATATAGAGGGTTGAATTTTTTTATGGTGGTCAGAAACAGCTGTCGGATCCTAATAGACAAGTGATTGAATTTATTCACCTTCTCTAAGTGTGTAAAACCCATCTTTTATGTGTTAAACACCCATTCTTCATAGCGCAACAATTGTCTTTTGCTTCGGCGGTCCCCCGAGTTTGTGTAGAAATATTAGAAGGGCTTTTTTTGTGTGGCTGGGTGAAAATTGTTCCCGTGAATGCGCTCTGGTTTGCTGAGGCTGAATCTAGCTGGAGTGTATTTACAGTGTAGTGTTATTTTGTGTTGTGTGGGTGTGGGAAAGCCATCACAGTGGACTTCAGAGGGAACTGAGGAAGAATGAGGAAATTGCAGACAGATAGGCCTAATGGTTGTGCTGGGGGAGGGGGTTCGGAGGGGCAACAGCTGCTAACCATCCATCTGAAAGCAGCCAAGGAGAGCTTCACTTCACTGGACTGCTCTACCATCAAATATACACCTTTTTGGGATGAGGAACTTACTTTCGGAGAACAGCTATTAATATTACCATTTCTGAAGCATTTTTTTTTTTGCGTGTGAAGACAGCGACGTGAACGTTATATTTATGGCCAAATTGTCATGAGGGTTAATGAAGTCATTAAGATATATTGCTGATGAGTAATTCTTACATCATTAATGTGCCTAGTAATAACTGTTTTTTCATCGTAATTTATGGAAAATGGTTTCCTTGAACAACTCTAATGGATTTTCCAGTTATGAGGGATTCAAGTTAGGAGGAAATGATACGTAGTACATTTATTATAAATATGCATAAATAAGTGCAGATCATAGATGTGAGATCTAAGCAGTTTAGGCTCGCTATGTGACATCTCACACTTTTTTGCAAATCTTACAAAGATTATCGTAACATCAAAAAATAAAACTATCTCCATGAAAATCCAGATACGCCAAAAATCCACCCTAAATTGAGTTACCTCTAAACATTTGAAAAACAATAGCCAAATCGTACTTTTGTAATTATTACATCTGTATTTATCCCCCTAAACCTGCTGTGTCCTATTATATATTAACAAGAACCAGATTTTCTCCTTAAACTATACTCTTTTTATCATAACCAATCAACAAGGTTATCACATTCCCTTTTGCAACCACAAAATTAAGCAAATACATTAACAACCTTCCTACTCATCTTCACATTTTTAACATTATTTCATGAATAAATATTTTAAAACTAATACCAACTGCTGTAAAAAAAAGGGAGTGATTATAGAAGCAAAGCTAATGTTGACCTCAGACATTTACCTAGTACTGTACATGCTAACGTATGCCTGTGCACAAAGCCACAATTTACCATCAGCACCTACTACATGCAGAGGCAGCCACACATATGCACACAATCAAGCGTGAATGCATGCACTCTCAAAAGACACACACACACATACGCACACACCATTTGGATACACACTCCCAAACTCACACCCTCTAACCTCACTGTGGTCTCACACAGCAGGCCTGCCATAAATCAATGGGCAGGATCGTGTCTGCCAGTTAGACTAAACAAGAGCATTTGTGAGGATTTGCTCTCGCCCATTAATCATCTTGACAGCTTCAAAAACACATTTCCCCTTTAATGACTGTATTTGGATAATCAGCTCTCTTCCCTTCCCACCCTCTTCTTGGCTTCCACTCCTATATGCAGAATGTTCTCTTTTTTTTCCATAGTATAAGCGCCGTAATTACTGTGTCGGCTTGTGGGTAACATACAAATGATAGAAGGAAAGGTGAAGCAAGAGACTGTAAAGGTGAGGAGGGTCTTTTTATATTAAATAAAAGGTTCATTATAATCATAATGTTTGTTGGGAATGACTCTCACTCTCATTTTAGAAACCGCAAGTGCTTTGCTAATATAAACTGGAGGGTGAATGTGTATATTAGTGAGTCACTCTTCAGATAAATTAAACAAAGAGATTGGTTGATTGCACTGAATCGTAGATAAACACTAACACTCAAATGTGAATAGTTGTAAACAGAATTCTGTGGGAAAATTATTGTATTTTGTAGACTATCAATCTCATGCAATTAAAAATTACATCAGCCAAATAATGCATATTGAAAAGGTAAATAGTACATACATATATAACGCACTGGAGTATAAGTTGCATTTTATGGAGGGCATTTTTTTACTTAAAAATGTACTTTAAAGTAAAAAATAGTTTAGCTATACTGAGAAAACAGGCTAAAATGTAATATTTACAGGTTTTTTTGGATAATTATAGCCTAAAAAACAGGTTTTTGGTGGTCAGAGAGAAAAAAAATAGATGTTGCACTTCAGTATTAGTCGCCATACTTTGGAAAAAAAGTGTCATTTATACTCGGGAAAATACGGTTCATGAAATAAAACTGCAATATAATTGGAGTATAGTCTATTTAAATAAAGCCAAAATTATTCTCCACTCAATTTTCTGTCCTTCTTAGTTAAAAAAAATGGATTTGACGTCTATGGCTGTCAATAAGTGATCAAATCAACAAGTTTTTGTGGAATACAAGACACATATTTACAGAACTCATTTCCTAGCAGTGAGATTAGAAGACTGGCATAGCTGGCATTCACTGGTAATGTTTGTAAGCTATTATCTTACCACTGGGAAACAAATCTAACAGGACAAGAGGCAATCAAACCTTGTCAGATGTTATCCTCTTTTAACGCCATGCACTAATTGAATTATAAAGCTCAAAACCTGAGTGTCCTGTCCTCTAGTAGAACAGATAAGATGATCCTAATCATAATCAAGCAACTGATCTACTCAGGAGAGAATTAAAAGAGACTTTTGACCAATCATGAATAAAAGTGGCTGCAGTACAAGGGCAAGGCAAAGTTGTCAATCAGAGCACCAATCAGAATGAGCCGAACTTTCCACTCATTTCCTGCAAGAGCACGCTCGTTTCCGAAGACTTGTGACATCGTTTCTGCAATCTTTAGACAAATGGAATCCAGATGCAGACTTACAGTACTTCAGTGCTCTGATGGTGAGCCGGGAAAGACCAGGTGCAGTCTGTTACTATTGCGCAAAAACTGCTGTTCCAGTTTTCAACAAAACCACAATATTTGGGTTTTGCATGATGAAGAAAGGCTGGTTTTAATTATTTCAATTTTTGTTTTGTTTTTTACTCAACTGACTTCTAATCTAAACTTTACTTTTTACAACTGATTGCTTCTAATTTTTAAAAATG
This sequence comes from Stigmatopora nigra, assembly GCF_051989575.1. Lineage (NCBI taxonomy): Eukaryota > Metazoa > Chordata > Actinopteri > Syngnathiformes > Syngnathidae > Stigmatopora > Stigmatopora nigra. Next base: position 14,239,607 of record NC_135511.1, on the reverse strand, counting down.
TAGCACATTAAAGTTTTCTCATTGAAACACTATTGCAAGCCACTGACGATTTGTAATCTAAAGGATTAAAAACATCCTTCTTTTAACCTTTATTTATGAGTTAAACTGTCCAAATTTCTCAACAATAATTACAGTAGGTTTAATTGCATACGTTTAATAATGTCAAAAAAAATTGTAACGTATATTTTTATTTCTGTGAACTTCCAACGCAACTCAAAACTCAGTTATTATACCATATCTAATTTTTAATGGCAAGTTATGGTTAGCTTGATGCTATAAAACATCACTTTCAACTATTGTACTATTATAACCGAAGTTAAAAAATAGCTCCATGAATTGAAATAATTTTACCGTCATCTAAAATAAAATATATTTCAAATTTCAAATCCTGGCAGACATATTTCAACAATAAAACACTAGGTTATTTATTAAAACACACGTCTCAATTGCAGGTTGTAGTTTGTCCATAGATAGGGTCACCCACAACTAATTTTGTCTGATCTCTCAACAAAACCTTACATACGTCAAATTTGTCATAATCTAAACAACATCAACGACCCATGTCTTAAATTCATCTTGCACGTCTTTAAAAAGTGACCCAAAAAACCCTCAATTGACTCGTTTAACTATAATAAAAATGAATACAACTGTCAAAGATGTCAAAGCTTGTTATTATAAAGAATATTAAACGGAAGGGGAGCGCCACATATTCTCGAATAGTACTTGACAGCAGTAAAGGAGTCTGATGAGACTTCACCAGTGCAGTTGAAACAGTCGGTCGGTCAGTCTTAGAGTGACACGGAGACAGAACAGACTTTGTGTGACAGAGCCTGACGAGGGATGTGTTCACGCCATCTGGGCTGCTTTAACACTGCGGTCACTGTCTGATGCCAAAAGCTCTGTACTGAGTCCTGATGTTAAACACAGAGGTGGTAGTCATGGAGTCGAGGTTAATGTTTTGTTTCAGAGACACAGATCGTAAGAAAAAGAGTGCTCTCGATTGTGTCTCTGTCTCGGTCTCTGTCTATGTCCTGGCTGTCAACGCCATTGGTGAGTTGAGTAAGAGTTGGCTCTAATTGAAGAGCAGCTCCACACCCTGTCGTCATTAATCACCGGCGCTGTCGACCGGCTGCTCGAGACCTCACAGTGGCACTCTGCATCTCACAGGGGGGAAAATATTAGTCCTCTCCATCACCATCTGTCACAGCTACTTTGATTTCACCTATCAATCTATTCTTCAGACAGTGGCCATGTTGTTCATCTATCATTTGTATCAGGTAGAGGTTATTGAACGATTATGTGTATGACCTTAGTGAGATGAGGATTTTTTTTGGGTGATATTTCTTAGTCAGTTTTGGAAAAATAGAGACAGATTGAAGTAAAAATACTGTAACACAAAAACAAATAATGGTTTGTTTGGAATACAGAGCGGACAAAAGATTGCGGCTGAGTACACATACTTGCACAAGCACCACACAAGCTACATAAATGGAGTGTGTGGGTGTTGACTCAGCTGCAAGAAAGTGTGTGTGTGTGTGGGGGGGGGGATAGATGGCGAAGACTGATGAGCAAGGGAATAGGGAGAATAGTCAGGCATTTGATGAACGAGTGCAAACTGGCAAGAGTGAAATTAATTCCACCTCCAGACATGATTGAAAGTTCTCCCCTCTGTATGACCTCTGCCAGTTAACCATCTCTAGCGTTTAGCTCTACCTGCAATGAATGACATTCCTTTTTAAAATCTTCATAACAATGTATATATACACTTGTACTTTTTTGAGTACATGTCCATGCTTCGTGTTAGTGTACATCTTCAACGGAACTAAAGGGGGCAGCAGAATGCTATGTTTTTTTAGTAGCATGACTATGACTAGCACAATGTAAAAGCACATGTAATGGCTTCATTCGTTGCTTGTTAGGGTGATGTTACAATAGACAAAGTAACTAGAAGATACTTTTGAATTTGGAGGATTTCTTTCCATCTTCGTAAATAAGGATGATTAGTGTAGCGTTCCAATGTGTGGACCAGACCGGCGATCAGGGCGTTGTGACCTTGCCGGTGTGAAGCAGGAGCCTGATGTGGTTTGGGAGGGTCATCCATTTTGTTAATGGTCCTGTCAAGTGACACCTGTGCTTGCCTTTCCCTGTCTGGAGTGCTAATGAACCGCGAGAGTGGAGGAGTCTGGGAGTCGGGGTCAATAGCCACCTCGGAGACTCTTTGCTCAGTGCCAACGATGGCGTGTCAGCCAAATAGAGTGGAGAGCCAGATACATTATCAGCAACCCCAAATACTCTAATAGAAAATGGACTGGCTCTTTCCTGTTAAATCAGTGTCTTTGCAAGAGTAGTCAGTATTGCTGAAATGCAGAAAAAAATGCCAATGGAAAAAAAAGGCTTGCTCAATTTGTCTTCAAGGATGGAAGCCTCCATGTATGAAGTTCTAGTAAGTCGGTCCAATTCCCCAAGGAGAGCCATCAAGGACTTTGATGAATATTTCTCTAATAACGACATCCCTTTGTCAGCGACGGCCTTTTGTGTTGCAACTCTATCCATCAGAGTCCAGGCTATTATTGAAGTCCCAGTGGCCACTTCACACTACTATTCCTTTTGCTGAAAAGGCTCTTTTTAGGCCTCGTAAACAGGAATCGGCAATTAAAAGCTGCAGTCGGCTCAAAGAAAGCAATGCTGGTGGGAATCCTCAATAACCAGCTAACTGGCCTAATGTGACCCGCAATCCACTCTCTGGGATAAGCCTGTCAACTGATAGCGGCCATGATATATTACACAGATCAATTGGAATTATAGATAGTGCAATTAAAGAAGATTGGGTGTTAAAATGGCAGGGTATAACATATACTGAAGAATGAGGGAAAATGAGTCAAATTCAATCAATCTTTTATTTAATAAAATAAGGCTTTCCCAAGTTGAATATTACAAGCATTACTAACAGATTTGACCTCTGTCATTTTATAGTTGTACCATTTGTAAACCCAAATCAATGCCCCACACATAGGCTTGAAAAAATATGACATCTTTGCATATTTACAAATAAAAATAATGCTCACTGGCATGCAGTTCTCCAGTCTGAATAAAGCATCATATTCCATCTTTAACATGGTGGTGCAAAGCCATTTTTGTGTGTGTGTGTGTGTTGTAATTGTTATTACCGTAAAATACTTAAATCAGATTGGATTTCCAATGAACAGATTATTTTGAATAGAAAAAAAACGGATTAAACCCCCCAGATTTTGAAGCAAGCGCATGTGTGAAAATAAATACTAGACTTTGATTTGTGTCTGGCATTAAAACAAAACAAAAAAATCCAGATGAAAAAACAAATTCTCAAGCTTTGCTTATCAGTGTCATTAATAGCTTCAAATCTTTTGACTCTGTGCAGATTAGAAAATCTCACAGACATTTTTTCCCCCATTTGGAGCACCAGTCCCAGTTCTGAAGCCAATAGAATGATGCCCGCCGGGTAGTCTATCTTCAGCAGGTGCCTGCCAGATCAACGTCACTTATACCAGTATATGACATCACTGGTATCCAAGCGCCGAGGCTGAGCCCAGTCTCTGACCGTAGAGTGCGTATGGGGAGTAGTAAGCCGATGATGATGGTATGGACGGCATGGGGAGTCCAGGTGCTCCGGGTAGGTGGGATTTGCTATAGGGGTGGTAGCGGGCCAAGCTTAAGCCGGGGGACCCTCGAAAAGAGAAGGAGCTGGGCAGCGAGCCCGGGCTGGTGTGGGGGGGTAAATGAAGATGGCACGAAGCCGTGGAGGATATGGACGAAGGGTACGCTGACAAGAGTTTGCTGTCCACCATGCCAGGTAGAGCCGTGTGGGTACGCAAGTGTGCCAGGAGCTCCTCTGACGTGGCAAATCTCTTGTCGCAGGGTCCTCCGACAGACACCCAGTTACAGGCGTGGGGTAACGGTTCGTTGGGGAGCATAAAACCGTAAGTGTAAAGAGGGTGCGAGAGGGAGGGCGTGGTACTGGAAGACAAGGCGCTGGAGTGTAAGGAGTGCAGGTGGTGGGAAGGGTAGACCAAGGGGAAACCAGTCTTGAGGCTGGAGGGGTCATGGACGCAAGTGGAACAGTTACTTCCTCCCAAATGGTGCGCGTTGGGGTAAGTCAAACAATAAGGGTCCCGGCATAAGCCTTGCATCAGGGAGGGAGGAGAGGCTCCGGTCAGTGGACTGGAACTAGGGTGTTTAGTCGGAAGTCCTAAGCCCAAACTGGACTTGGTATGGTCCAAACCGGGAACAAATTGCGAGGGGTAGCCCGCGTAGGCTCCGACAATAGAGCCGTGGTAGCCCATTGAGGCAGGAGGCAGAGGGAAAACCGAATGTCCTGGTTTGAATGGGGAAACGGGGGCAATATGCCCTGAGACCAGGTTAGACTGAGAGGTTTGCGTATCGGCCTTGCCTTCGGGCCGTGGGCTGCTGGCGGAGCTAGCGTTACTGGAGTTGGCGCTTGCGCGTACATGGCTGGAATTGGCTAGTTGAGCCCCGTCCAATGCAGACTTCACTGTGTCGGAGTCTTTTTTGTCACTGCCGTTGTTATTGTCCGAACCGGGTTGGTCCAGACTGGAAGCTTTGTTGTCCAAGGCCTGCGAGTGTGCGGTTGACGGGGAATGACTTTGTACGTGAGGCTGACTCGGCGTATGGCGTTGAGGAGAGCTCGGAGATTTCGAATGAGGTGGAAAAGACGGACACGGAACACCGCCGGAGCTTCCGTTGGACACTCGGAAAGTTTTATCTGAAGACCCCTTGGATCCTTGAACTTCTTTACGGCATTCGCCCGAGGATTTGGAGTAAGGTTTGAAGCTGGACTTGTCCTCCGAGGACTGGTGCTGCTCCGCCGACTTTGACGATCGGCCCCCGCAGTCTTTGTCTCCCAGACTGCCCGAGGAAAGGGAGGCGAGCTTGGAAGCGGAGGGAGGGTCCGGTTTACCGATTTGGGAACATGTCTGAGCCAGCAAAGCCAGTGGACTCTTTTTGGCGTCCAGCTACAAAGAAGAAATACAGACAGAACGATGAAATATAGTCGGACTTTGACGTCATCATGCTATGACACAAAAGTTGTCAACAGATCCTTATTTTGTAAGAATGCTTTGGAAAATGATGCAAAAATACATCAAGGAAATGTATATTGCATTTAGTTTCTCTCAAACTGGAAACAGTAGAGAGGAATTTTAGGTTTTTTCAGTTGGGTTTTTTCTTAAAATTGATTTTTATAGAATATATAGACGATAGAAAATGAAGTTTCTTGTATAGTTTTCTTTCTCCTTCTCACCTCGATACTGACTGGTGCGGACTGAAGGGGTTGAAGGTACTCCGGGTGGAGCAAGTGGCCGCCGTGCGCCGTCAACATCTTTACAATCCTGATGGGAAGCCTCTCGACCTGACGTGACGGATCCAACCAAGATTCCGCTCTGCTCACGGGCGGCTTTTCCACTCCTGTGCGCCGACACCCAACCCTGGCGACGATTCGATCCGACAACTGGCTGCGTAAAGGCGATCTTGAGCCACTAGTGGGATCTCTCATCAGGTTCCAAACCCGTAAAAGGTAACAATTAGCCGGCACCAAACTCAAATGTATTCACCAGATGGGTTCATGATGATTGCAATCATCCGATGAGAGTTGGATAATCCAAATATGGCTCGTGCGCAGTGCGGAACCACGCGGGGTCTATCGAGAAATAAGTGACATCCTTTAACAGGCTCTTCACTGTGTCTATAGCTTGAGTATTCCTCCGGGTGTCGAAATAGAAGAGCAGTACGAAGATGGACTTGGGTCAGGAATATTCCCGAGAAGGCAGAAAGGCGCTGGCTGTGGTGTGCGTGTCTCCGTCTGACTGCTTTGGCTCGATCCTTCCTTCTTCTTGCACATCTCTGAGGGGAGGGCTGTTCTTTCCAAGCAGACCGTTGCCGGCCAATCACATGGCTTTTTTTCCTCGATAGGGGCGTGGCTTGACTTATAGCTACACCCTCAATGCAAACAAATGTGAGTCCTCAAAAACCGCATGCCTAATTTACACACAGGCTTTTCAGATCAAGGGATATCATTAGTGAATGTTAGAATTAGCTTTTTATTAAATTTTTTAAATTCTAATACTACTTAGTTATAAATAAGTTAAAAGTAGGTTGAAAATGCAGCGAAGATTTCAAAAAGAGGTAATACGTAAATTTAGAGAAATTAGTAAAATATATAATGAGAAAAACGAGATAAATTAATACATTAAGGATAATAAAGTTGGCATTTATTTTATTATTTCTATCTGACTTAATTTAATGATGTATTTACATAGAGAATTCTTTGGTGTAATTCCTTCATTGCTAAAATACCATTTCCGTCATTTGACTTCATAAATTGAGGTTTATTAATGCTGACAAATCTCAGATATTAATATCATAAGGTGACTCCAAGCCTATAATTCATCAAATGGGATCCATTTCAACTAATCCCTTACGATAGAACTTTTTTTTGTTGTGATAGCAAATTGTTACTTGCTTTCAAATCCCACATTTAGTCTTGCTTTATTGGCTCAATCTGCCTTTTTAGTAAGTCATCAGGTTAACCGAAAGAACCGCCTTCATTCATTTTCCTCAACAAACAAGAATTTCATTTAATGAGTTTCTATTCTTGTTGAAAAATGTACTTTGCCTCCAGATCCGGATATGCTCCTTAAAGTAGGGCTATGAATCACAAGGGTTTTGAATTCAAATAGGTAAGCCGCTCTGACATTTCACAGTCTAGTGTTCACAAACGCCGTACTAGACGAGCTCTTTATTCCGAGCGCCGTGACTGTTTATCGGCAGCTGAGAGGCGAGGCGGCGTCACTTGCTTGTCACTCAGCGGCGTCACTGTTCGACCTGTCATCGTAGGGTTTAGCCTCCATTCATCACCCACACGTCGCCGCTCACGCCTCGACGGCCTGGCGAGATCCAAGAAACGGCGAGCGCTAAACGTGCGTGCTGGATTTAGCGTGCACATTTGTCTGTCACTGCCTTGTTGAGACAAGTAAACAGGTGACCCTGAGAGCTCATTGTGAATTTCAAACACGTTTCCTTCCCCCTTTCTTTTACAACGTAGGCCTGACAGTTCATGTGTGAGCTTTCCGATTCATGTAGCCACAACCTTGTTAAAAGGGTGAGTGGTCGCCATGTGGGTGGGGTTGCACATGGAAGGCAAGAGGGGGGTGTCTTGAAGTAGACCAAAAGAAGTGGGGATTGGGAAAAGCCAGACAAAGGCAGTAAGAGAATGAAAGATGGGTGGGGGGGCTTGAACAACAGGGAGCAAATCCTTTCAAGTGCCCCTCCACACGGGCCGGTAACAGCTGTTTTGGCGTGTTGATGACGGATGGCTGTTTCCTGTTGTGGATATTTTAAAAGGGGGCAGACTTTTACGTAAAGAGGATTCTCAGCAGGTTCGGGTCCTTGCCGGCCCTCGAGGCTATTTCCATGCTTTTCTGGGGGCCGTATCAAAGCAATGCGTTGGGCCAGGGACGGAGACCAAACAAAGCCCCCAGGAAGAGGCTGATTGAGGCTCAGGAGGAGCGAGGAGGGCTGGACACTGTGTTTGTGTGTGTGTGTGTGAGTGTGTGCCTGTGATCCTGAGATTTATAGAGCTGCTGAAGCTTGTAATGGACGTCGTAGCTCTGTGGTGGGCCCTAATTCATCCTGGTGTTGAAAGGCTGCCGTTTGCCTGACTCCACAGTATATATTTGTAACACTGACATTAGGCAGCAGAATCCTTCAAGCCTTTCTTAGGAAAACAGACTGTCTCTGAGAATGAAGGAGCCAAGATATTTTCAACAAAACCTGTAGATCAATTAGACCATGTTCAATGACACTAGTTCATAGTAGATTTTTCTAGGCTGGAAAATGTCAGTCATTCCGCAAATTCCAAACACAAAAGGAGAACAAAAACATGCAAAATGTCGAAAACAATGCAAAACAGAAGTTGACTTCCAGTAGAAGTACAAATACAGGGCAAGCAGAGTAAGACTACTAGGTAGAAATCAGTCAATATTGCTTTGGGACTGTCTAAACCAGGGGTCTGCAAAGTGATCCTCAAGGGTGGGTGCAGGTTTTTATTCCAACCAATCCAACATAAACAGTTTAACCAGTGAGGTTTCTGATCAAATAAGAAGCACCTGACTGCAATCCGCTGATTTCACTTCGAAGATACCAGATTGGTGGAAAGGTTCTCAGGTTGGAACCAAAACCACTGTGGCCCTTTCTGGAATAGTTTGAAGACCCCTGATCTTCAGAAATAGTTAGCCAATAAAGGGGTTTGTATAACATTAGCTGCTAGCCACCAGAGCTAAGTGTGTGCTTGATCAGTAGATATTGTAGTACAACTGACTAGTCACCGTGGGTTCGTGTGCAAGTACACTTTGGTTGGAACCCTTTACAATGGATATAAGCATAAATTTACATCTAACTAACTTGTGTTTGAAGTTAATGTCCTGCAACGATTTCTTCTGAATGACTACTTCTGAAAAGCCCAAGGCAAAAATGGTCACAAAGCGTTAATCTATCCACTGTTGTAACTTTTAAGTCTACGTCTGTTGTAAGTCTACCTCTGTAGTGGCAATTCTGCATTTCTCTAGTGGCTGTTTGCGTTTGTTTCACTGCTAATGGCATTTTTGTCTTTTTTTGTCTTTTGCAAAGCATTAGGAATTTGCAAAATGCTGGACACTTCCCATCCAACGCATAATAGTGGGTCCCTCACAACCTATTGCACTTCTTGAGGCATTTGCTGGTGTCAGCCAGACACTGTCAGACTCTGAATATAATACTGTACAAAGCAAAAAGGGGGGAGAAGCGATAAAAGCACCAGGGGAGGAAAAGAAGGGAAAACGAGTGTAAATAACTCCTATTTAATTATCTGTGACTGACTTATGGGGTGTGTGGAATGGGGTTGGAGGCCTGAGGCTGGGGCCCTGCTATAGTCCTCATGTTTTCTTCAGCAGCAATAAAAGCCAGGGGAAAAAGTGGATTAAGACAGTTTCATGGGGTGTAGCAGACATGGCATTTAGACCCAAACACTTAAAAGGAGCCTTGCAGGCAACATTCCAGCTCAGACAGTTGAAACAAGGCTTTCCCTGAGCTAAAAGGTCCACAAACAATATCTACACAGTGTACTTTATGCGTTTACCCGTCGTCACCTACGTGGGTGTGCTCGTCTCCGTGTGTATAGTTGCCGATTCGGTAATAGAACGTAATGTGCTGACAAACAAAAGAGCTAAGCAATGTGCACCATTTTGTGCTCATACTGTAAGCTTAATCCGTGTGTATGTGTGTGTGTCAGAGTAACAAACACCTTGACAACCTTATCGCCTCACTTTAGAAAGGAGATAGTCTTTCGTGCCGGCTTGTCACGTCTCAAAAGCTAACGCTCTTATCCACCTTGCCTGTCTGTTGTCTATCTGTCTGCAATGCAATCACAACAGCGACAAAAGCTTCCTCTCTACGTTCGAGGAATGCAAGTTTTATTTCCGATTACTACGGAGTTCTGACTGTGTATGTCTGTTGCACCTGCAAGACATTCGCTCTCGCTCTATGGTTGACGACAATAGGAGCGATTGTCCACTACGTTGAGAGGCACAGAGAGACAGGGGGGCAGGGGGGAGTTGGCTTGTTCTGCGAGACAGTGCCTGTTTCTAATCAGATTGTCCGATATTGTCGTGTGAAATTTCAGATAGCACAAAAAGTCGATGCTGGTGATAGCTGGGTCATTCCAGATTGAAGGGCTTTTGGGCTTCAAAGTTCTTATAGAATTCAATAAGTAATAAACTATTGAAAATGGAATAACCTCAGATTAACCTCCTAAGAACCCAGACTCTTGCAAGGCATGCATTTTTACTTTATCTTTGATATTTAGGCTAATTGATGTGTAAATACAAATAAAGATCTTCTTACCTGATGTAGTTTCTGAGAGAGAATATGATGTCCACATCTTAAGGGGACACCAGGTCCTTGTAGTTCAAAATTTAAGGATGTAGTCTTGTGACAACCAAAAATGTGATGTCCACATGTGGAGGCCAGACCCTAGGAGGTTAAAGGCAGACATCTTATTACATGATTCATACATTTCTGATTCTGATAATATGCATAAGAGGGTTGCACAGTGTCAATGCGAACCATACATAGTAGCTATTAAAAATAGAAGATGGAATTATGGTGAAGTTTTTAGAAATCTAACTTTTCCAAGTCCACTATCATGTGTGACACAAATTATAATAAATATTTGAAACATTGTTTTTAAAAACAAATGTTCTAAAAATCAGGAAACACGGCAACAACAACAAAAAATATAATTATTTTATTTGAACTCGTTATTGGTGTTTTCACTAAGTAAAGTATGGATAAGTCAGGATTATATTTTCCAGATGTATCTGGTATTTGAAAAAGAAACCCTACTTTTTCCAATTTTTAGATTTGTTCTCAGGATAAGTGGACTCATAAACTGCATATTTTCATATTCTGTATATGGATTATTTCAAATTTGAAGGGTGGAACATAAAATATCCAATTGGTTCATGACCCTGCTAGATTTACAACAGAAGGTAAAGTAGGTAGTGGAATCTACACAGTTCCTGCCAAACATGATGAGGAGGAGTCGTACCTTGGCAACAACAGTCAAAAATCAACAGGCTGAATCGAACCTAGCCCATGTAAGCTCCCACCCGAGTCTACAGGGAGACCATACTCTCAATTAAAGACAAATCAACGCAAACCAATCGTTCAAAACCGACACCCCAAACAAACATTTATGGAAACCATCCACCTATTGTCCTTAATCTCCACGTGGGAGTACGAAAGCCTCCCAAAGAGTAAATACAGTGAACCCAACAACAGCCATACATAAACCTGTCACGCACGCTAAATGAAAAACAACACATGAAGCGCCTTCTTAAAGCCTGCTCTTTTGTTGCCTACCTTCAGACTTTACATTTAAAAAAACCCATCCGGTTTCTACATCTTAAAGAACTGGCAGTCATGGATAACGTATTCTACGCAGAGTGGCCAAAATATTTGCCTGACTGGACCGTCCGGGTCTTTGTGATGACAAAGCACCTTACTGGCAGTAACTCAGCGGTTCAGATGGATATATAAAAGCAAAGTAATATATCAAACAAGTCTCCTGAGATACACATAAGTATCAAGCTAGCAAAGTCACATACAGCTGTTTGTTATACGAGTGTGTATTGTTGTGCAGGCTAAACGCCAAGCTGACAGTTATGAAATATTTTCTTTGCTGACCTTAGCTACTGCCTGTGCTAGCAAAATTAATTCACTGTGTCAACAAACACACGCGCACTTACAAATATGCTATGTCTGGTGACTGAAAACTATAAGCACAGCAGGTTTCGGGGGAGGCTGTTTTAATAATTGCATCTAGTCCTGATTTATTTTAGTAGTACTTGATAAGTGTGGCAGGAGAGAGCAGAAAATATATACTCGTATGCAAATAGGATTTTTCCCTAGTGTAGGAAAGCGGAAAATGACAAGAATTACCGGATAATTCGGACAATACGTCATAAGTGTTTTGTCTGTCACTTAAAATTGGGGGCAGGTCTAAATGTACCAGATTTGGTAAAGTTGTTAAGAGTAAAAGCGGAAAATTAGGACTTTGGTAGTGATCAAAAGTTTGGTAAACAACTTTTTTTTATTTTGCGTTGCTTTGGCAATAGCGTATGACAGTAAATATATTAACAGCCATCTATAAATTCTGTTGTTTTCTGTTATTTTGTTTGACTAGAATGTGTCTTCTTGATATATAATCAAGTAAATTTGCATCTTCACAATGCAATATAGCCACCAGTGTGATGTTAATGTTCTGTTCTTTCTTGTGCATTTTTCAGGCGATGGGACTTATACTCAGGTATGAATGAAAATCTGAAAAATACATGCTCTGTAGTTTAGTTTTATGGTGCAGAAAATCAACAAACTTGGTAATTTGGGTTTAATAACGAAAAGACAACTTCAGTATTTTCATGTGTAAAGAAATCTTTTCTGTGCGCACAAATCTTCAAAATCTGTGAAAATGACCAGAGCTAATTAAATAAATTTTAGGGTTTGAAAATAGTACATTTTTTTTCCTCCAAAGCATTTTCATTGGGGGTCAGTTTCCCACACATTTTGGCCAATTACAACCAAATCTGGGTCAGAAAACCCAGCACTAACTACCAAATATTATATAATCCCATAATATTTTAACAGTTATTAAATAAGAGTGCATCCACCAGTCAGTATTACATACCTATCTATCATTAAAGCTGCCAAGTGGCCTCTCCTTGGCCTTTTGCACATTATATTTTTAGGGATAGGCCAAAAGGTTAGGGGGGGCAAAAGAAAAGGTCCAGGGTTGACGTACAAGGCCAAAAGTCGAACGGGTCATGGAAGGGTAAAGAAAATAGGCGGCAACAGTTGAAGGACATTTGTTCTTTTTGCTGACCTAATTCACAAACCGACTGTTACCTTGAAAAGGAGACCTGCTATAAATCCCCAAAACAGATGCGCCAATGTGGACGATTTAGCAACAAGGGCCATTTATCAGTGTAGATAAAAATAAGGCCATGAACAATAGAATGTATAGACGGCCATAGCTCCGTTCACCTTTTGTCCATTGGGGGGGATAATTATAGGGTGCACATACTGTATACTCAAGGAAAAACGGACAATATAAAGTATAAATAAAGTCCCTACCCTTTGTCATTGTTGAGATTTTTGTCTCCTGGCCAAAATGGTCACATTAGCGGTGAACTAAAGTAGATGGCGGCATTCTCGTGAGAAGGTTGCAATAGCAACGGTATTGGCTTGACATTGTGAACTAGAGGGTGAGGTTTTTTGGAGTGGGATGAGGATGAAGGACCTGGAGAGGAAGAAGAGGGAGCAAAAGAGTAAGTGCAGTTTTCCTCTTCATTCAGAGTGATGAATGACTTTTCGAAGGAGGCAGAATATACATCATATCACCTTTAATGGGTGCACATTTCTACAGTCGTAACTCAGTGTTTGGAAATAGGGAGGGGAGGATGAAATACGACTTGGTATATTCCTCCGAGCGACACTTTTACGAGTCCTCCCTGCAGTATAAAGGCATTGATTGCTATTTCAAAGCTCCATGTCGGACTCACTCGGAGTTGAGTATCTCCAGCTGCCTGTGAAAAAAGAAACCAGAAAGTTCTTTAGCACAAGGAACCCCCGCCAAAGTGATGTTTGTTTCAGCTAAATAGTGTTGTGATGAACACCTATGGTAGGTGTCTCTCAGGAAACATTTAAATGTCCACTCTGGTCTTTACATTTATTCGTCAATAGTATATCCATTAGTACAGAATTGTACTAAATGTGGGTGTGGTCAGACTTCCAAATGGCCGTGTAAATGAACAAAAAAAAACCTATTTGAAAAACCATTTCCAGTGAAAAATGTTATTGTTCCAAAAAGCCCTTAAACTACAACACAATTGAATTTCAAAAACAACAACAAAAGCATTGTTGGCACGGGACTGAACAAAAGGAAGGACAGTATATCGTGACCGCACGTTTGGTCGCCAGACGTTTGGTCGCCGGTCTTTTGGTCGCCGGTTAAATGTACTTAGATAGTAAACAGTACTTAGATATTAAACTCGCTCTCTTAGATATGAAACTCTTTCTCTTACATATTAAACTATCTCTCATGAATATAATTTGGAAAGCTGGCGACCAATAGACTGGCGACCAAACGTCCGAGCACCCATTATATCCATCTGCAAGATCTATGTTTTGTAAAACCCCCATTATGTTTAAAAATATATCGAATTAGTAGTTAAAAATGGACATTTACTTGCATCTTTATACAATATATAAAAATAAATAATAAATGTGTACAGACTTATATATAGGCACTTCTTGTATTTGTGAAACTGAGAAAATTCACTTACAACGCTCATTTGGAATTGATAAATGTGGCTGATTTTAGGGGTAAAATGGCAGTTCCATGAACTATCTGAATGGATTGGTCTGAAATTCATAACAAATTGGGCAAATTGGTAATGATACAATAGGTCAGCGAGCGAATTCAAATCTGGGAAAAGTCAAATCCGCAAGGAATGCGCAAATGAACTGAACTACATTCACATGTCTGGAAGATCAGCAAAACAGATAAAGTGCTGGATAATATCCGAACGACCAAATCTTGCTTCCCTGTTGATAGAAAACAGTCCCAAATACAAAACCCAGATTAGACTTTGCCAGATGTCTCATTAACAGCTTAATTTTGTAACCAAATCATAGCAAGAACAGAGCTTTGCTGTCCACTTGGAATGTCTTAGGTGATGAATTTCTTTAACAGACAGGTTCAAATTGAGATATCTCCATTCATATCCACATTGTACATAAAATATGAAGTTTATCCAAAAAACTGCAATTTGACATTATGCCTCAGTTTGCCACCATTGGCCAGACTTATCACTAAAGCTCAAAAAACAGATTCCACTCATACATATACATAGTTACAATTAAAATAAATGGATGCTCTTCAAAAGTATGGCATTTATTAGGGCTAAATATACGTTAATAGATCAAGAGGTAAAATAGATGTACAGTAAATACTGTATCACTATAAAGAAGAGCTTGAAATACTGTACATAGTATAGAAATCCCCCTTTATCCTCATCTGTTTCAATATCCAAGAGTAATTTAAAACCTTGTCTGGATAACTGCCACTAGCACTTCATTATTCAAAGTGAGACCAAGTAGAATTATTGTTGTGTAAAAGCCCAAAGACTTTTAGAAGATCAAAGTTCCAGCCTATAAATCTTGTTTCCCTGCAGCTCCAACACAACTCCCCCTTCTTCTCTGACTTCTTCTCCAAACTCATATTGCACTTTAACGCCACATCGATCAAAAGCAGGCACTCACAAATAACTTTCTCTTAAAATATGACACATCCTTTCATTTTGTGCCAAAAACAATTCACGTCAAATGATTCTCGGCTTCCAACTGTTGAAGTCTTTGCAGTCGTTTTTTTCCACTCTATTTACATGAATATGGTCTAGTTAGTCCAATCTAACTAGTTTCTACTTTTTAAAAATTATTCCACACCACTATTAAACATGTTAGTTCTAGTCCACAGATCTTTCCTCCCATCAACTCTCAGGCTTTTTAACAAAAAAAATGGCTGAATAATAACACCAACCATATGTATACATGTACAATGTGTATGTATATACATGTAGATTTATATATATGTATGTTTATGTATGTGTATGCATATATATTTCAGCAACAAGCTTATTTATTTATTTATTTATTTAGATACATTATGTATTATTAACTTATTTAGTACTTATTTATGTCTAAAACGTATTTTGCTGTGACTGTATTCTCTTGTAACGCTTATAATGTAATTTCTCAAATACGGGATGAATAAAGTTTTCTAAATCTAGATGTGAAATTTTAATGTTAGCATAAAATTGCAGATTAATAAAACTTAAAATTTTCAAATATTGGATATTACAGGTGACTTACTCATATTAAAATGAAGTATATAGAACCAATACTTAATTTAACTCCGGTTCCCCTTTAAGAAGCATTTGCATGTGAATTTGTCCTGACTAAGAACTGGTTTTATTTCTGTACAAACAATCTTGCTTTCCCACCCTTTTGCAGGTGTACAGTACATCGTTTATGAGCAAAGTTAATTGCTCACATTAGCTTCCCAACACAAGTATGTGTCATTGATTGTGGTTTGAGGCGTTCCTCTTTTTGCATGAAATATACCCGCTAGCAAAAATAAAAAAAGTCTTAGTTACTTGAGATCATTAATTATGGAGATGTGTCTGACAATAATCCTGCTTTTAATTATAATAAAAGATACTGACAGGTAAATGACATAGGTGTCATTCACATAGTAATTTAAATGGCATTTTACAGTGGCGGAAGTATTCAAAGTTAAAGAAAATGCAAAATGTTAACCTTGAAAAAATGGTCAATTGGGTCTTAAATGAGTCTTAAATTTAGAACAGAAATTTAGTCAAGACCAGCATTAAAGTCTGAAGGATGGTTTTTACTTGAGAGTGGGGGGCAGTTTTCAAAGAGTTTAAACATAAAAGTCAAGATAAAGCAACTGACCTCTTGATGATGATGCTTTGTTGTCGAATACTTTTGTTTTGATGACTCGCTTGACACATTTACTGTGCCACATCATTCTGGAATTTAAGAAAGCCATCACCCCATCCTTTGTATGACCTGACCTGGAATTTAAAAAGGCATGGAAGAATGTTAAGTCTGTTAGAGTAGTCAAGTGAAAAGTTATTGCGGGTCAGATTTGGGTGTCTATGGAAGAGAGACCAGACTCCAAAGAAGGTCTTGTGTTTGAATGAATTTATGAGATTTAATAGATTGTTTTTTATTGAAAAGCAATGACTGTCAATGGAGATTTGTAGTTTTTTTTGGGGATGGTGGTGGTGGTGGGGGGGGGGGGGGGTCTCGGAATCAATGAAAGGGAACAGCTATTGAATTGGAGGCCCCTATTTTATTGGCAATGGGACCCAATAGGGATTTTTTTGGTGGGTTCAAGTAGCTTTAAAATTGATAGATATATCTGTCATTGAAAACATTGGAAAATGGAGATTTCTTTTATAGTCCAAGATGAAAATCAATAGGAATGAATGAGTGTGAATGACCTTTTGGGAATGGAGAATAGGGCCACCAGAAAATAATACGTTTGTGTCAAAATTGGATGATTTTTTGCCAAAAAAAAAGGAAAATAATGAACTTATTTGGGGGAAAAACATTTATTGACCATGTCTAATTTCTCAGGAAATTAAATTTGTGGTTTAATCAATTAGGTTTTGGTAAGAAGTTGAAATATTAAAGCAAAAAAAAAAGCAAAAATCGGATAAAAAATATTAAGATAAAATATATGTGAGGCAAGCTTTCTGTTCCTCGGAGGAATTTGCTTCAACCCGCATTAGCTTGGCCGATTGTATCATACAACAGCAGCTGTACGTACTCTGCATGCTGCGAGAAAAAATGGGAAGAACAGGGTTTAGTGATAAAACTGTGAAGGATTATCTGTCATTTGGAAAGCCCTTGCAGATTTGCTATCAAAACGGATTTGGCTGTGGAAAGGAATGACAAGACAGGGGAAGGAAGGATGGAGTGGAAGCAACAAAGTGGAGGCGGGAGCAAAGAAGAAGGCACGGACGGGGTTGGGGGAGTTGACATGCTCAGAAGGATTTTGTTTTCTGTTTAATTTCATGCCTACTCCCCCCCACTTCCAGGCCTGCCTCCCCCGCAATTCAATGAGCCAAATGTCACTCACACATCCATTTTGAAATTGCCGTGCAAACACAGTAGAATGATTGGAGTTGTCAGTCATAGTCATGTGTTATGTGTTGTCTGCCAAAGGAAGAACTGGGACAAAGAACAACTACCAGATACTTACATAATTACAATGAAATTGTGTTTTGCAAGATCTCGCAAAAAAAAGCTAAAAAAATCAAGTTTTAAGTCGCAATATCATGGATTTTCTCATTAAAAAACTTGAATATTGTCAAATAGCATTCAAATAAATGATTGAGATTAGAACTGATCCAAAATGACAGAAATTTTGCCAAAAAAGAACTTTTCTACGGTTTGCTTCTGCATAGTAGAGATCGATACATCGTTAAAAGGCTATGGGTTGTGCTATAGTGAATTAAAATACCTCAAATTCAGTAAATTGCCCCTAAAAATATACATTATGATATAAAATAGTGATAAAAACAGCTTTCTTTCAGGTGAACTTGATCTTTTTGAAAGTACTTAATATATATAGTAGTTTGTAGAAGAAAGCTAAAACAAAACCCTCCTTGTGGTTCTGAATCCTCCTCCGTAAAATGTCCCGCCCCGGCCGGTATGAGATTAATGGCATGTGACTGGCGCGGTCCGACCTTTTGACTGGGCCAATATACCCGTTCCTGCCAAATGCCCCCTTTGTGTTAAACTTGTCACCCCACTGACAAGGCGACATCCTTGTTCTTAGTAGCTGAGTGGCTGTCTCTTTAGGTTTTAAATGGAGGTGTGAGAGGAGGCACGTTCGCTCATCAAAAGGCAGAACAGTCATCTCTTGAAGCCATGAAACTTGCTAGTGCTGGAGGTGATTTTATTACACCCGATGGCTAGCCTCGCTCGTCCAGTGAGTCGACCAAGGCAATGGAGGGGGATCTCATGTGGAATGAAAATCCATCCACATCAATGCGGGTCCATTTGCAAATGTCATTGACTCACAGAAAAATGTTCTCTTTTTGTTGTTTCTTTCTTTTTATAGTTTATATTTTGAATGGTGTCGAGTGTCATTCCAGAATTGGGGGATAATTTTGCATAATGAGCCTTTTAGTTTGCTGGTTTTATGCTAATATTAGGGCATTAGCTATTGAAGGCGTGATTAGGTCATCATTTTTGTTTGATATTTTCAATATTTAGTATAATGACAGAAACAGTATTGCGGGTTCAAAATACTACTAAATATATTAAACATGAGGTATTTCTCAGGGGGAGAAGGGATCTATTTAGCTGGAGGTTAATTCTGATTGAGGAAAAATTAGCTTAGAGAAAAAAGTGAGGAAAAGAAAAAACATTAAATGCACTAGTATATTGAAAATATCTAATATTTGAAATATGTTCATCAAAACAACAGTTCGCATAGTTACAACAATGAAAAATTCACAGAAATAATACATGTAATAACAATTTGAGGCTCAAATTGTTTAAAATGTGTGGTCAAAATATGTAGGAATTCTGGAATGACTCTTATAAATTAAGCATAATGGTGATAGACTTATAAAAAACATAGTTTGGGGCATCACATCAAATCTTGCCATGTCTTGTTTACCCCCAAATCCTGTAACCCTCTGTTCTGACCTTCCTCTGAGCATCCCCTCCACAAGCGAACCAAAAAACAGATTCCCACAAGGTGACGTAAAAAAAGGGTTAATGAATGTTTCACAAACTCAATCCTTTCTTTCCCTTTAGGGCAAACTCCTCTCCACTTCCCCTTTTGCTTCTTCCCCTCCGTCACCTGGGTGTCTTCTACTGAACTTTGAGGGGGGATTAGCTTTGCGAGGGTTGGCTGGTAGTTACGTCTGCCAGCGGGACTCCTCGGGTTTCACTCTGGGCTTGGTGTCTCCCCGGGGCGACAGGGCCATGTCAGCGTCTGTCAACTCGTGTCTGTCATCTAAGCCTCGTCAGCGCCGGTTCTGCCAGCGCTCCATCACGGCTCTGTCGCTCCGTGTTTCCTTCTGGCTTATGATCTGAGACACCCAGACAGCCCAAACGCTGACCCGCCAAACCCCCCCTTCAACCCCCTTTGGCGCGGTACTTAACTTGACACAACAAACACAAGGTCAAGGTGTGCGCCTTGTGTAAGTGGGTGAATGCAACGTGGCATTGTTACAGGGGTGCCGGTGGATGAAAGGCGGGCGGGTGTGTCACCCTGCCTGGGAGTAAGTACGTCTGCGTGCGAGGGTGTTTGAGTCGGGGCGAGTCAGACGACTGTGAGTGACAGTGTGAGTGAGGTGAAGCCGGGCGGCGTCTCTTTGTAAAAGTGCACCTACCTTCGATTCCCACAAGTCCCTCCTGGCAACAAACTGTCATGGCTGACAGGCTTGACAAAAGAAGGAGAGGGGAAGGGAGGTAGGGGGTCCGGGGATTAAAAAAAAAAGTTTAAGAGATGAAATTAAAGCAAAGAAGGGAACCTGACAGCACCTTGAGAAGAGGTATTGTCTGTGAGGGGAAATATATCTGTGCTAGCAGGCTTTGATCACTGGAGGATGAGAGTAGGGAAGTGTTTGAAAAGGCTACTGAAAAGAGGAGAGAGGACCAAAAAGGAAGTCAGGACCGCAATTATGAGGAAGGCGGAAGTCAGATGTTTTTTTTTGTGGATGGGGCTGAAATGCAAAGACTTTGCCGTGAAAGTAGCTTTTTGCGTAAGTCACAAATATGTAAATCGCTGAGCAATAGTTAGGTAGATAGAAAGACATTCTATTTAGCGAACCCTGTAAAAGAGGAGAGAAATTTTGCATACTTTCGTCAGACCCGGTTTGACTTGTCATTTTTTGTGGTTCGCAATAAAAGTAAATCTTCTGAATTATCTTTGTTAATAATAAAGTGATGTTGCACAGTGGTATTGGTAAAAAAATGACTCCATTTCAGCTATTCTGGAACGCGTTGCAGCCATAGAATTGTAAGTTAATGTAACTTGTCTACTGCCCATAGTTTGTTGGGATAGGCTACAGCACCCCTGTGATGCTAGGGAAAAATAGCTTTATCAGTTTGAGGATTATATATTTTGTCTTTGGAGTATATTTAATTGAAGGTTGTATTCTGCATTTTTTGTGCTTAATACAAATTTTAATTTGGGTGTACTTCCTGGTGTCAAAGTGGTGGCCCGGGGGCCAAATCTGGCCCTCTTAATCATTTTGCCAATCAATTTCCAGGGAGCACAAAAATCTAAAAAAAAAGAACTCAATAAAACACCTTCAGGTGCATTGCTACTTTTACATTTCAACATTTTTGAGGACTAACCCTAATCAGAAGAAATCATTCCGAAATAGAATCAGGCCAAAAGAGCAAATAACACAAAGACGAAAGAGTAAGTGGAAGTGAAAGTGGTGGTGGTGGGGGGGGGGGGGGGGTGCAGAGTAGAAAATCACCTCTTTTTTTGTAATTCACTCCAGTGTTGGTGTTTGAAGGAGTCTTTCTCTATCAGGAGGGAGTCAAGTGGCAAGTAGCATTGGCAGCCACTTTGATAGACAAAGCAGCAGCAGCACGCTGAAGAGGAACCTCCTGCCGGCAGGATCTGAGCAGCTTGTTTACAGAAGCCATCTTGTCTGATCTGAAACCCTGCTTGCCCTCTTGTATGGAAAACACTCTTTGACTCTCTTTGATGTCTTTCTCCATTTCTTTTCTTACACTTCTTTCTCAAGCTTGTGATTTCCTCTCACTGCTTGCTTGACACATATCAAAATCTGCTTTGCATTACTGGCTTCAAACTCCAAACATCTTGCCTTCTATTAAAAAAGTTTGGGTAGTACCGTATTTTCACGACTATAAGGTGCACCGCATTGTAAGGCACAGCCTCAATGAATGACATTTTTCCATATATAAGGCGCACTGTATTATAAGGCGCACTGTCTATTTTGGAGAAAATGAAAGACTTTTAAGTGCACATTATAGTGGTGAAAATACGGTAATTGCTATTGACTTCCAGGTATGAAGCACTCACTACACAGTCACCTCTAGAGCCAGCCATTGTTGATGTTTTGGATTTTTTTGTATAAAATCTTGCAGTGGGGGGAGGAGCTATATGATGGAAGATTTTGTAAACTAAGATGGCATCTGCATATTCAACAGTATTGTTTCAGTTAAGGCGTTTGTGTTTTTTTAATATCCGACAGTGGTGTTTTTTTTCGTTTTTGGTTTTCTCTTTTTTCCATATATAAGGCGCACTGGATTATAAGGCGCACTGTCTATTTTGGAGAAAATTTAAGACTTTTAAGTGCGCCTTATAGTCGTGAAAATACGGGACAACATTTTACTAGGGGGCAAGTAGACGTGTATGCGGGAGGGTGGGTGGGGGTCCTACACCACACCCTAACAGGGTCACCCAGGGCTTGTCAACAGGCGGTCTGTTCTAATATGACATATTAATGTATCCTGCCAATGCCAATAACTCTACACAAGCAGCACATGTGTGCATATTTATTAGGGTAGGTAACATTTTCTCCCCTGTGAAATATTAAAAGCCCTTCCGTGTACTGCGAGCTGCTGAGTATGTTCATAAAACAGCGTGTTGATTTTCAGTCGCCTCCTCTAGATATTGTCGTAATTATGTTTCGCACCACGGGAATGTCCTCCTTTGCCTGATATTTTAATTGCCTTGGCTTTGATTTGGTGTCCAGGTGAGTGAGTTTTAGCACCCGGAAAGATTTAAGCTTGTTCACACTTTGAAATGCTCCATTATAATTTATGTCGGCTAGAATTTACATGTTACGATTTCCTAGTGGTTAAACGCCAGATTTCGGATTTTGGATGAAGAGAAATGGGCCTAGATTAAAATATATCCTATTTGTCAACTTTAGATGTATTCCTGAAGGAATAAACTAATGTAATGTAACTGTATGCGTTATAGAGGAATAAGAAGTGATTGTTAAAATAGCATCCGAGTGGTTTTTGTGACTTTGAAATTAATGATGCAAATTATTGCAACAACAGATCACTCCGTTTTTTTTGGATTGATTCCGAGTGCCTATAACTTCTCTTTAATCGATGCTCATTATCTACGCAGCTTTGACGGACCATTAGCTCCTCCAGAAGATGAAATGCAAACGAGGTGTAATAAATCAAATGAGATGAGATGCTCACGTAACATGATGACTAAGATAGCTTCCTTGGGTACTGCTTATGGGGTTATCTGGTTCTTATGCTGTAGGATGTTTATTTTAAAAGCAGGATGATTTTTTTAGGATATTCTGTTTGTCCAGAACAAGCAGAAAAAAGCAATACAACCCTTATGGGTCAACAAGACTGACCAAAAACTCAATTATAGGCTTGCTATTGTCATGTTACTACAAATTCTGGTGTTTAATGGGTACTGTTGTAAGAAAAATAATATTTTATTCATCTTTTGTACCACGCATCCTCACAAGAGAGCCTATCAAGTGGCAGGAAATAATATAATTTTATTTGTATCCTAATTCAAGGTAGGTCATGGAAAAATTGGAAAAAAAAGCTGCAAAAATTTCTTCTCGAATAAGGGTAATTTTCCAAGTGAATAATATATATTTTTAATTACCGTAGTTTCACAACTATAAGGCACACTTAAGTCTTACATTTGCTCCAAAATAGACAGTGCGCCTTATAATCCAGTGCGCCTTATATATGGAAAAAAATATCATTTATTGAGGGTGCAGTGCGCTTATAGTCGTGAAAATACAGTATGCTGTTAAGGGAGAGTAATAAAAAAATAAAATAAAAGACTAAGTCTGCCTATGAACAAGTGGAAAAGTCCCGAATTCTAGGGTCCTTTTTTTTGGCCATGGACCCGCTACTTTTGTGAGAAAAACCTCTCTTTTACTGGTACTGTTCCACGACCCAATAGTTGTAGACCCCCTGGACGGCGGCATAATCCCACAATCATCCTTCCCCCTTCCTTCCCCTTGCCTTTGGACATGCTTTCAATATTGACGACTGTGACAGATTGGATGATGAGACACGTGACATGGGTTCAAAATGGGAGACGGGGAATAAGAAGACGTGACACATTGTATGAATAGGTCAACGAAATCATCTGGGCCGCCAACAACACTAATAGCAAACATACGACGGGGCCCTTTTTTTGGAAGATCTGCCGCTATCGAGCCGCAATCAAAACAGGAATATGAATAAAAGCAAACGGTCGGCGCGGCAACGTGGTGGCTGAAATTGAAAGTGACAGCTTGACACGTAATATGGCACCCATAATGTGATTAGGCCAGCGTGCCACTCTCTTCTGAAACTCTCACATCCCAAAAAGAGCAAGACTCGCGTCCAACTCCGCTAAACACACTCGGGCTCTTGCCTTGAAAAAAAAGAAGGGTGGAAGGGGGGGTTTTTATGGTTGGCGAGGCTGAGAGGGTCGCCTTGTCTCCCACTTTCTATGAGACGAATTGAGATGATGCCGCTGTTGAATCATAACCCCCTGGAGGGAAATTGCAAACACATGTAGGGGGGGTGAAAGAAGGAGCATTTTTAGGTCGAGAGACGTCCATGCCAAGAACAGAAAAGCTGAGTGGGAGAAAGTGAGCAGTGGTATGCATTAAATTAGTCATTATCAGGCGCAAAGCTGGCCCGGGTCTGACTGTCAATCCCAATGATGTAAATGAGCGCTGACATGTCAATGGTATCGCCCACAGTTACTCACGACGGTTGCCTTCGAGGTAAAATTCAAGAAGCATCAGAAGAAAGTAATTAGTGGAATGACGAATGGACACGGGATGGATTTAACGGGGAAAAAGAGCAGGAAAGTGTTTTGGGGGGGGTGGGGTGGAATGATGGTGTTGAAGGGAATTGAAAGTGCAGTTGAATAACAGGGAATAATACGGGGAATATGATTTTTGTTGACAGATGTTTTGAATTTATTTGGAGATGTGGAATAGAAATTTGATGTCAGTTTTTCGCAAATATGTCATGATTATTTTGACCATTTTAGATATAATGTTTAGATTTGTTTTATTAAATGGATTAAAAGAACTGGATTAAAAGACCTAATATATTCAGTTATTTTATATATCTAAAATATAGTGGATTTTAGCTTTTTTATATATATTTTTAGACTTTACAAAATGATTTTTGAACAAAAAACAGAAAAAAATTGATTAAAAATTACAATTATTGATTTAAAAGGGGGGAAATCAGGTAATTTAATACAAATCTAAACTCTTCATTTTAATTTGATCTTAAAACAGAAAGTCGGCACTATGATTTACTTTCTTGGGCCGCACAAAACGATTCGCCGGGCCAGATTTGGCCCATGGGCCGCCACTTTGACACACGTGATATAAAGTATGCAAGAAACATCTAAATTATTTTTAGAGTTGTGCAAAAATAATAAGAAAATAGTAAATGGGTAAGCTGACGAATAAAAAAAGCATGCAAATCAAAGCTTGAGCTCATTGGCTGATATCCAATCCATTGGAACTCCCTATTTAAGCAATTAGCACTGAAACATTTCATCATTTACTCACTGCCAAGCCATCATTTTAGTGTCACTCAACACACTTTTTTTTCCAAATGATTCCCTATTGTAATCAAGCCAAAAAGTCAAATGAACTTCACAGGAATGTCGAACAGGAAATTTGAACGAAAAAATAAAGTCCAAAAGACTACAGAACTCACAGGCCGAGAGGAGGAAAAAAAAAAAAAAAATTATATAACCCAGTGACAGGAATGAAAAAGAAGTATTGTGTTTGGCATTCATAACTTAAGCTGAGGGCCACATTTCCAAACAAGCCTTTTCAAATTGATCTTGGCCGAGTACTGGTTTAACATGGAAGGGAGTTGGTAGGCACTTTTTGCCTGAACATTTCTCAAGTTGGGGATTTTCCCCTCGTTTTACTGATGATGGAATAATAAAATGGAGAAGAGCACTTGATGGGGACACAGCGTGGAAAATGATTGGACGTCGGTGCCGCTGGGAATGTGAACGAGTGGCAATGGTCAGCCAAGCACGATAAAATGAAATGTGGCTCGCTTTCCAGAAACGAGGGTCATTTCTCAACCATGTTTAAAAAATGTGTCAACAAGCAGGAAGACGGACTCAACCTGCCAATTATCCTAGCCTCACAGACCATTTAGATATATCTCAAAGTCAACTAGCAAATCATTTTATGGGAAGCAGCGCCATAACCCGAAATGTCTGCCTAATCAAAAAAGCAAAGCAATGTCATACATTAGCCCTCACTTGACTCCGTCAAGATATATTTTCTTCTTTCTTCTAACTCTCCATCTCCCCTCCCCTAGCCTTTTAGTTCAAGAAAAGCCTGTCACAAGGAATCAAGTCAAGGCAAAGACATAGTCGAGCAGCCATGACAGGCTGAAAGCCACTCAAATGGGTCTATAATGAGTCTAATAATGGTGTGGGTAAGCATAATTTACTTGAGTCAGGGCCCCAGAGAGCCAAAGAATGCATCAGATGATGACTGCGGCATGAGCCGGCAGGCGATGATGAGTCTTGCTTCCCCATGATACGACACGGGCGTAGCGGAAGGTGGGCAAGCGCCGAGCCCTGTACCTTCCCGACCCACCCCCTCTCTCGGGCCGGGCCCCCGGGGCTGAACCACAGTCAGAGCTGCTCATCACGGAGCACTGGACTGGAAAATCGCACATGACTGGTTGCTTCCAGAGGGCCTCAGATGGCTCAACGGCGACCCGTCTCCTTTGAAATAGAGAACGGGGTGACCTCACGCCGCCCAGGGAGTACATGTTAACTGCATCTTGCCTTGCCAGAGCTTGCAATGTGTGTGTTGTTCCATGCTAGTTGAGTGTAGCGTTGTATATGTCTGTGGGCAATAGCGACCCGGAGAAACGAGTTACTCACGGACAAATAATCGTGGGATCGTCAATGAGGGGAAAACGATGTCAACAAAACGTGTGCGTGAGCTAGCATTAAAGAAATCTGTTTCTGTTTGTACTCATGGCCATGCTAGCAAAAAATACATCCCGAATACATCAGATAAGATGCAGATACCACTTTAAAAATTTTAGTGCTGCAGATGAGGATGTAAGAAAATGGTGCCCGGACAGTTCGTCGAACTGACAATTCGTCCCCCGGACAGTTCGTCGAATGGACAGTTCGTCGAACAGACATGTCGCCGGACAATATGTCGAATGGATATTTAGTCAAAAAGCATTTTTGTCGAATGGTTGCTTCCTCGCGAACGATTGTTTTGTTGCATAAATAATTTGTTGAAAGCGATCAACCAGGTAATCTCTCTCTCTCAAAATTTAAACACCCTAACCTTAACCAATATCCTCTAACCCGCGACGAAATGTCCGTCTAGGAAATGTCCGTCTACGAAATGTCCGGGGACGAACTGTCTGTCTACGAACTGCCCGGGGATCAACTGTCTGGGACTAACTGTCCGGGACTAACTGTCCGGGACTAACTGTCCGGGGGACGAAGTGTCTGGCGACGAAATATCTGGTCACGTAGGAAAATATAGTCAGTGAATACCGCATCGGTGAGTATTTATATATGAGAAAGTACAATACACCGTTCAAGGAGACACAATATGGGAAGGGGATACAGCTAGTAAACAATAACATAGGTCAGATTAGAGTGTGGCAGGGCTGTGCTTACACTGGATCCATATCTAGTTGTGATTTCTTGCTCTGTCTTTTCTTGACAATGACCCCTTTAGAGCCGTAGATCTTTGGAACATTGTCGCAAAGGCGTATATCTCACTTGCTTTTTGTGGTTGGAACCATTCGTCACTGTCCACCTCCTAAGGACTCCAAGGACAAGTGTGTACTTGGCACTCACACAAGGTTGTCTAAACTAAGGCGACAGGCTACTGACAGTTCATGTGCCAGAATGTAGTGTGCCAGGAGGAGAGATTTGTGAAAATATGCACTCTGTCATTTCCTTTCCATATTCCTGACATCATCACTTTGTCAAGAAGCCAATATGTGAGTACGCCGGGTAGTATATACCACGCATACCGGGGCTGCGTTTGAGGGATAAAATGTCTCATACTCCACGTGGGTGGAGAACATGATATACGTCGGAGAATATCAGAGGAACCCGTTGACAGCTGACGGGTGATGAATTATTCTTGTGTCATCACAACAGAGTCGTCAAAAGTTGAAGTCAACTGATGAGATCGCTGTACTTTTGACACGTTTTGAACGCGTCTTTCTCCGTTTTTGAAGCCAGGCTTTAAGATTTTGCCGTACTCGCCGCCGACCTTTAAACGGCTCCCCGAATCTACCCCGAACTTAACGTTTGATCCCTTCCTGCTGGAAAGGCGGGCTGAAAAGATAACATTTGAAGGGAAGCAAAGCGGAAGAAAACAGCCCGCAGAAAGCCAAGGCTGCTGAACATGCTCACTGTCAGCTTCTTTCGTTTAATTTGATGCCTCTGTCTCCACCGGCGGCAGTTGAGACTAATCTCATTGAACGCTAGAAATGAGTGTTGGTGACAGGGATGTCAACAGCGGTTTGTTTCCAGCTCGGCAGGAGAACAGTACCTGCCTGTGTCTCTCTGTTACACAAGTGCCCCCAGCCTTCCCTCCCCTGTGTGTCCAAGTCATTTGGCGTTACCGTCAATCCCACAGGCCAACGACGACGTGCTTAATCACTCGACACCGTTTTTCCTTCTCTCTCTCTATCGCACGCAAACGCGGGCACGTTTCTCCGGCTGACAGCCTAAATAGAATCCCACCCCCCGTTTCAAAACATCCGAGCCAAAAGCATCTGTTTCCTTTTGAGTGGAAGACTATAATGGGAGTGGAGAGCCTTCCAACAGGTGAGTGTGAACAAATGTGTTGAAAAGCAGTCCAAGTTGACACTGAGCAGGCTAGATAGAAGATGCAGTGTTTTCGTATGTTCGAAATTGAAATACTATGTCAAGTAATCGTCCATTGGATGTCATTTTAAGTCTTTTGGTTAAGGCAACAAGATCATAAAAAAATATATCTATATTTTATATATGTTTTTTCCATTAGTGTTGTGCACCAAAACAATGTGATGATTGGGGAGTACCAAAAACAAAAAAGTTAATTTACCTGAATTTGGTGCAGGCGGAGTGTTATCGATTTCCAGTGGTTAGCGCATCGAGGGTTTGATTCCGGGTGGCGTTTTGCATGTTCTTTTGGGCTCGCGTGGGTTTTCTCCGGGTAGTCCAGATCCTTAAGAGGATAAGCAATTCAGAAAATGAATGAATGAACAAGTTAAATTGTTTACAGGACCAATGGAAGAATCCAGTAAAAAAATAAAGACAATTTGGAAAAGAAAGGTTGAAAGGTCAAACCTTGAACATTATTTGGTGGTTTGTTTTGAAATTTTGAAAAATAAAAATTGAATTCCACTAATCTGAAATATGGACATTGGGATTAACTCCCCCCTGTTAATGTTGTGTTCATATTATGGAGCAAAAAAACTGAGAAATAAGAATGATTTTAATGAACAAGTTGTATCCGTAGTTAAAGGTTATGGAATCTTTTAAAAGGGCAACGTGGAATTTATTGATCAAATGCATGTAATTCATCGTGAAATGTTCTTTTGATTTTCTTTTGACTTTCCTATCCTTAACCTTATTGCCTTCCTCTCCCTGCTCCTGTTGCTCAATAACTCCTCCCATGGTTGTCAATCACGCAGAGAAGCCTGCTGTAAAGACATCCTACAGAACGAAGGGGGTGTCGGTGGGTGTTAACCGAGGTCACGAGTTCAAAGTAAACCGACGAGAAGAGCCGCCATTTGACTTAAAAGTACGACGGGTAGACGTCGGGAACACGTGTGTTGGAATTGAGTGAGAACAAATCCTGGTGACGGTAGAAGCGGCAACGGCGCGGGGCAGATTGGGCGAGAGAGAGAGAATCCGATTCATCTTGATCAAAGGCTTGTGTCAGTGACAAAGGAGCGTTTGTTTAGCCCAAGCATGACATGTATCTGAGAGCCATAAATTACAGAGAGAATTAGAGAAGCCTGGTGGATTTCATGCTCGTGTGCCTGTCTGTCTCTTTGGGTGCAGCACGCAAGCATTTTTTGCACAATCCCACGGACCACACACAAGTCTGGGGGAATGGGGGGGGATTGGGCTTAATGTGACACCATGAGGGCACATGTCAAGGACCGGATGACTTCAACCAGGGATGTCAAGGTGCGGCCTGCGGGCAGGAGGTGGCCCGCTACGGGTCTAAAATGCAAATAAAATGTAAATAGGAGTGATGCAAAATGAGCTGCAATTGGCAATGATAAATGTGCAATTTACTTAAACTGGCTGTGGATGCTCATTTTTCAGTGCCATTGACAGAAAATAAAAAAATACGATACATGTTGCATGCAGTGTGGATGTTAGGATACTTTTTTTAAATTAATTTCACTTCATAAGAGTCAAAGGATAAGAAATATATTTTCTAGAGGAAAATATTGCCAGGAAACAGCTAGTTTTGACAGTAACATTTTTTAGCTAGGTCTATAATGTCTTTGGTGTCTTGTCATATGTATACATGTACATCTATTTGTATGTATGTACATGTATGTGTATGCATTTATATATATATCAGGAACAAGCTTATTTATTTATGTATATATATATATATATATATATATATATATATATATATATATATATATATATATATATATATATATATATATATATATATATATATATATATATATATATATATATATATATATATATATATATATATATATATATATATATATATATATATATATATATATTATATATTATTAACTTATTGATGTCTAAAAAGTATTTTGCTGTGTCTGTATTCTCACCCTCTTGCTACTGCAAACAAGAAATTTCCTAAATACGGGATGAAATAAAGTTCTAATCTAATCTAATCGAACATCTTTTGAAAACAAAAATGAATCTTGGTGGAGCATAACAATGACCTATATGGCAAAATAGCAGTTATATTGATTTAGTTTTATGCCCCTCAAATCAAAACACAGTAACTATTGCCTGAGCAACACATTAAAACTGATTTCTCAATCTCACGGCAATTAAAAACAAAATCTATTAAACTTTTAATAGGTCTTAATAATAGTTCTTAACAACTCTGCCAACTCTGAAAGTCGAAGGTGTGCCTAATCTGTCCTTCTGGCAATTCTGGATTGAAAGGAAGAAAAACAAAACATGCCACGCTATGAAAAAAAGTACAATCGTAAGTATAAAGTAGTTAACAAAGCCTCACTTGGAGCATTCCACAAAATAATATCGTAACCTCCCTCTGACGTTCTGAGAAAGAAAGTATTTTGTAACCTTTTCCAGTAGGTTTTAAGTCTACATTTTATTCTTCAAATACTCTGTTTCAACCAGACCAAATTGAGTGAATGTTCGTGCGTGCGTCATGTCAGACGCAATTAGTTACTGAAAAGGTTACAGTGTACTTGGTGTATGTCCCTGATGCAACCCTTCTACCCGGCCTGCTTGGTTGGTTGACATTTGTTTGAAGTTCTCTGCCAAAGCCATCATCTGTGTTTACTCTGTACTGGCATGTTTGGAAAAACGTTTCAATAGCAATTATCTAGCAATCCCCCAAAAATGACAGATGAATTAAGAAAAATAGTTGCCGAGTTGATGAGCCATGACGTCTGATGAGATGGCTTGAGTTCCTTCCAAGCCTAACAGCGAACGAAAAGTAGCCAGAAGCAATTCATTCCAGCTTTTGGGGTAACAAAATCATCTATCTCAATTCATATTTTCCAATGTTATTCCTTGTGAGCCATGCTACAAATTTAAAAGTCAAAATACATACATGTAAACGAGTGCCTTATCAATTTATTTTGTAATTTCACCACTTTTAAAGTGGAAAAAAATGAATATTTTTTTAAAAGATTCTTATGCTATTGCTAATCAATGAGGATGCATTCTACTGCAAAAAATATGAAGATTAAAGCAGTTCTAGATGTAATATCTCAGT
Organism: Stigmatopora nigra; assembly: GCF_051989575.1. NCBI lineage: Eukaryota > Metazoa > Chordata > Actinopteri > Syngnathiformes > Syngnathidae > Stigmatopora > Stigmatopora nigra. The sequence goes on along the minus strand of NC_135511.1, from coordinate 14,208,420 downwards.
TCTGTCATCAGCAGTTTCCATATTTTAGCTCACAGGTTAGCAAAGAGCCAGATACACTCATCAAAAGAGCCACATGTGGCTCCTGAGCCATAGGTTCCCTACCCCTGATCTAGCCATTGAAACGTGGGAGACCGATTGAAAATAGAAGCAAAAAAACAGTTCTAGATGTAACATCTCAGTTCTGTTATTAGCGATTTCCATATTTTAGCTCACAGGTTAGCAAAGAGCCAGATGCTCTCATCAAAAGAGCCACATGTGGCTCCTGAGCCATAGGTTCCCTACCCCTGATCTAGCCAATGAAACGCGGGAGACTGGTGGAAAATAGAAACATAAAAAAAACGAACAAAAACAACTACAACAAAAAGTTTGATGTATTGAAATGGCAGAATAAAGAAAGGAGCCAACATTTGACAAATGACTTCGAAGACTTTTGACTGTCAAGCTGTTAATTTATGACTGTGCAAACTTGCAAGTGTTTACCTTGGAAGTCTAACACAGAGTCTCACAGCTCTCGGAGGTGACTGCAAAATGAAATATGGAGGCAGCTGGGCTATTTATTTATTTATTCCCTTGCCTGGCTCTTTCACGGCTCTATTTGTTTTAATCCTCATGAGTGTTGTAGGAGAAACCGATTCCTGTTCACATTAATAAAAATAATATTTTGCAGAGGGAGGTCTAATGGTCAAAATGTCACATGTATGAGTCTTTCTTTTTCCGAGCCACAGACATAACTCAACAAGCTGCTCTTATATTTGCTTCCCTCCCTCTCTCCCTCCCTCCATCCCGGCTGCCAAGGACAAAGCTTTTTTTAGTTAGTCCTACCTTTGACTCACTGGTGGAATATATAGAGCTGAAATGACAACAGCAACAAATTAACTACACTGCCAGCTAGAAAGTGCTTGTTCACTTTCACAGTCTAATGCGATCCATGAGAAAAAAAATGTATCAAATAATAACATTAGGTGTTACTGCGGAATTGGAGGACATTTTGGGTTCGAAAATAAGTGCTTAGTTTTCTCATTTTTTGCTGCATATTCGATATTGTAAAAATTGTGAGTAAAATTTGTGGGTAACAGGGAGGCATAGTTGCACTAAAGTTAGCTAGAAACGAGCTTTTTAGCTATGTAATAGATAAAATATACATGTAAAAATAAAGTTATGGTAATACGAATTGTTTTAGTTGGTCATACTAGGAGTACATTGACTTAGAAGCTCTATGTTTGAATCTTATCGATGTTGATTATTTTAAATTTGAAGAGTTAAATGTGAAATGGCCTCCAATTCATGCTGCATCAAGTAATGAAACCACCTTTAAAGTTATTTTTGTAGTTTGAAGCAATGATGTAGAGATGCACTGCATAAAAATGCCTTCAAATTAGTAAAAAAAAACGAATTGTGGTTTAGCCAAATTATTTTTTTTGCAGATAGACAACATGTCTTTCATTGAAAACCCAATCTACAGCTTTAGTGGGGGAATGAATCCACAAATAACACCTAAAATACACTCTACAATCTTTAAAACACTATCCACCACACAGGGGTCAAATAAATTCCATCCAAACAAGTATTTTTGTACCCTTTTTACCGCACACCAAAGCAACAGGTGACCCAACACAATACAAAATAAGAACACCTCAATCGCCAATGATGCCTAGAATTTTCTTGCCCGTGATTTATAACGCTAAACAACAATGGGCCACGGAAACGGTTTGTCACATGAAGTAATTTACAAGTACTTTTTGTATTCTTCATTGGTGACAAAAAAGAAAGCCAAGATAAACGTCTTTATCTAGCTGCTTAGCTCAGGTTATGGCACTAGCCCTTTTCCTCCTATTCTCCACGGGATGGCTCCCCTTCTGAAGCATTTGACTGAAAACATGTGCTCTTTAATCACCCGGGTGACAGTCCCCTACCTACCCTGCATTTGTGCCTCTGCCCCTTTGCAACAATAAAGGCAGGGTCATGCTCAGTGTCAGCTCCAGGCGTGGGGCTTTAGAAGGAGGGAGTCAAAGACTTAAAAAGACAGACAGCAAGAATGTAAAGACTGATACGCTTGATAATACCAATGAATTGCACGTTAAGATTCCCTACCAAAGCCAGAATGTGTGCGTTTTCTGCATTTTTATGTGCAATTGTTCCATCTCGACGAGACTGATGAGATCCAGTGACCTTTTTAACTCTGAGGACTTCTGTTTGTCTGCTTGATTGACAAAGGAATGAAGAGCTGATAGACTCCATGTTTGAAGCTACTTTTCTGTAAAAATTAAGTGTTTAAATTTAAGAGATGAAATCGAATCAACAGGTGTCAGCCTGTTTCTCTATATTCGTATTTTAGCATGTAAAGGCATGCCATATGTGTGTATAACTTTGAGTGTGTGTTTGTTTCGGAATTCTTGAGGAGTTCATGGTGAGGCCAGGCCCCATGGCGCAATGCGGGGGGAGAGGCCATTAATTACATAGCGGTGACACTGGGACAGCCGGGGCCTGTAATTGATGCCTCCTTTGCGGCAAGGAGAGGGAAGGGGTCACGGTGTAGACCGACCCAAAAAAAAAAAAATGGAGGAATTAGAGGTATAAGAAAAGAATTAAATCCAAAAACATGCACTTTCAAGAAATGCCAGATTTTACGCGTTTACGTATCAAATGAGGTGCGACGTCAATACGGTTCTGGGAAAAAGTTATAGGAACGCCAAATTTTGTAGGCAAAAAAACAACCAAAAAAACGTCTTTAACCACTTGGAAGGCAGTGTAATTTTTTTATGATGGTTATAAGTCAAAATGAATTAGACGGTATGAGAGCAACAGCATCTGCAGCTGTGTATGACTAATGTTTGAATCAAAAAGCAAAAGCCGCACTTGTGGCAGGTGTGGCTTTGGCAGCGGTTTTGCTGCTCCGAGCGATGGGCTTTTTGTCTATACTTTAAATTCCATCACTTAAAGCTAATGGATAATCACACGCACATTATCGCTTATGACACACTCGGCGGGTGGAACATCTGTTCAAATATTCTCTTGTGACTGATGGGGTTGTTCACTGACCTGTTGAGGGCATTTTATCATGCGGAGTGACGTTTGGAACGTTTCAACTACCTCCACGACCTTATTGTCTCTCTTGGTATTTTCAGATAGTTTTACTACAGTGCTATGTGCATTACACTAATGTCAAAATACATTTGTGGTTTATTGTGGAGTAAAACTGAGATTAGGCTCGTAATTCAAACTAATGAAAGACAAATGTATCTTATGAATGCTTGTCTGTATTGTCATAAACTTGGGCTGTTAAAGTAGTTAAAGCTTTAACTTTAAGGCATTGACATGTTTATTGATCATGCTAAAATTCTGAAGAATTTGTCGGTTTGTCAGTCTGTAAAAGGAGGGAGGGTCCATGTTGGCCAGTGAAAGAATGAGTTGATGTCAAGTTGTTAGAAATTGGTATTTAAAAAAAAAAACTATATTAAAGGGGCTGTTTTCTCATTGTATGGGGCTAGGTTAAAATAAAAAAAAATAAAAAATAATATCGTATATGTTACTGGTTTCAATGTGGCGGCCCGGGGGCCATATCTGGCCCGCCGCATCATTTTGTGCGGCCCGAGTAAGTAAATTATTGAGTGCCAACTTTCTGTTATAGGATCAAATTTAAATGAAGATTATAGATGTATATTATAGATTTCCTGATTTTTTTACCCTTTTTAAATCAATAATTGCTATCTTTTAAATTATTTTTTAGTGTTTTTAAGTCAAAAAGTATTTTCTGAAATCTAAAAATATATAAAAATATTTTGGGTTTTCCACTTTAATATTGAATAGAATTTTTAAAAAATTGTTTACTTTTGAAATGATAAACAAATGATCATTAGATGTTTTTCCTTACTTAGACAAAAAGGTCAAATAAACAGTTTGATATCTATAAAAAAAACTGAACATTTACGGCTTTTAATCCAGTTCTTTTAACCCCTTTTTATAAAAATAAATAAATCTAAATATTAAATCTAAAATGGTCCGGCCCACATGAAATGAAGTTGATATATATACTATATCAGACCCCCCTAATCTTGCCTCATATTTGAATTAATTGTGAATGAGCTCTATTCCTATCTGGCTACCCTCCTTTAAATAATAAATATGTTGGGTTGAGCCTTATGATAAGGTTTTTCTCACTTGACATCATGATGCAACCATCTGATTTTCTAGATGTTGTCCAAAAGATCCACAATTCTTGAGCAGAAGCAGCAGTGAGATGGAGAGGAAGCCCTACTGTCAGTTGAGGAAGAGCGATGGGCTGCCAAACAGATGGACTCCCCCTTGTCAGGGTCCTTTCACTTCCTGTGGTTGTCCTTTGATCTGCCTGATGACTAATGACTATCCCGTCAAGCACAAGGCAGGCAGACAGCGATCCCTACTATGTATGTGTTTGTGTATGTATGAGAGAGGGGCTTTTACATGCGGCACAGGGGGGGCCCTTTGGGGTCTCCACCCAACCCGGTTAGCTATCCTGCAGGAGGAGAGGTGTCTGAGGAGACAGGGGTGATTGAGAGAGGTCGGAGAGGGAGGTCAGACGCAGGGCAACAGAAGACCTGGTAAGCCACACACTGTGACAGTACACAGATAGCGTACGTGACCTCTCGGGGTGAACTGAGATCTATTAAAGATGTAAATGACGCTGGAAGTTTGTAGAATGTCAGGAAGCAAAAAGACAATTGTTTGGGAGAGAATACTGATGGCTCTCAGATCGGGGAAATGTATATGCGTATATATTACGAAAAACCTCAGAAAAAGTACGATAACAATTCACAAGAATACTAATTTAATCATTTCTTTGTTTTTTTTTATATGAATGACCAAAAATAGTCACTTGGTCTATGAAGGGTTGAATGCATTAGGTGAAAATAATAATAATAAGATAACTTACCCAAAATATTCACTTCCTTGATAGAGTTGAAGGTTATAGCTGTCCATTGTAGTAACAACTGTCCCTGCAAGGATTAAAAGCACATGTTAACCGCAATAAAAGACCCTTCCTTTGGTTTGATCGCTACAGGTCAAACGGATTGGACGTCTATCACCGTAAATGGCAGTTTTTTGGCGACAAGCTCAGGAGTTAATTTACAATCATTTTCAAATCCATTGTTACGAGAGATAAAAACTTAGGATACATTCATGGTCATGAAATATAACAAAATAAAATATAAAGAAATGATTAGGTACTATTTGGCAGTGAGAATGAGAACTTTTAATGGAAACTTTCAATGAGAACTTTCAATGAGAAAGTTCAATGGGAACTTTCAATGGGAACTTTCAATGGGAACTGTCAATGAGAACTGTCAATGAGAACTTTCAAATGTGAACTTTCAATGAGAACTTTCAATGAGAACTTTTAAATGAGAACTTTTAAATGAGAACTTACATTGAGAACTTTTCAATGTGAACTTACATTGAGAACTTTTCAATGTGAACTTTCAATGAGAACTTTCAATGAGAACTTTCAATGAGAACTTTCAATGAGATTTTTCAATGAGAACTTTTATGAGAACTTTCATGAGAAATTTCAGTGAGAATTTCAATGAGAACTTTTCCACCGCTTCCCTTCAAAACACATCTATACTTTTTCGTGCTGTTATTTTTTTCCCTTGCACCTTACATGACATCTCGCAAAGGAAGTTATGTTTTCACGGTGACGGTACAACACTGCGCCCCCGTTACAGAAGTCCTTGGACGATGGAAAGTGAAATCAAATGAGAACCAGGTGTGTAAAGAATGAGAATAAAGCAACAAACATAAGAGTGGGAGGCAGGCGAGAGCTGACCTAAGCAAAAGGTGAGCAGGTCACTCGGGGGTCAGTGGTGACGAGGGGGGGGTTTGTTAAAGGTGAGAAGGTGAAGGGAAGGTAGAAGACGAGGGGGGTGTTAGTTTAAACAGGTCAACGCTCAGTTAAGTCGACAGAGTAAGTGACCCCTAGCTAGCTTTTGATTGGATGACCGTTTTATACAGTCAACCAGGCGCTTTCACTTTGGCGCGATTGCATGTTTCACGCGAATTTCATCGGCGTGGAATCCAATGAGTGACAGTGGTGCCTTGGTGGGATGTCTTTATCTGGCCAATTACAGCAGCCGGGCCTTTTGTTGCCAGACTGCCAGCCCTTGGGAGAGATCACACGCGCTGTCAGTCAGAGGTGCCTTCCCGCAGAGACGCCGAGTGATTGACAAGCACGCCGATTGACACTTTGCTACTTGGGCTGTGTGGAGTGGAAATGATGGCGCCTGCTATTTCAGCGTGGGGTTAATGAACAAAGAGATTTCATTTCCTCATTTTTTTTTCAAAGGCCGCAAATTGTCTTTTACAGGCAGACGGAAACGAAATAAAAATTTAAAAAATTCTGAATAAAAAAATGGGAGGAGGGGAAATAGGACATTTTAAGTAACATTTTTTTAAATAAGGCAAAACATTTCAAGAGTAGAGGCTTATTTTTCAAAACCTTTGAAGCCGAAAATGTACTCTATTATATGGAGTATAAGTCAAACCTGTTTTCCTAGTTTGATAGGGCCTGGGTATAAAATTAAAGTATTTCTTTTCTCTCTTTGGTGACCGACAACCTGTTATGATGTTGCTTTTTTTTTAGGCTATAGTTATCAGAAAGAACTGTTATGCCGGTTGTACTCCATTTTCTTAATGTTGCTTTAAATTCTGTTTGTTCTTGGTTTCAGCTAAAACTAAGAAATCCCTCCCAAAAATGCGACTTATACTCCAGTGCGACTTTAACATTTTTTCTCTCTCTTTAATGCGTATTTAGTTGGTAAGATTTACACTCAAGTGCGACTTATAAAACGAAAAAAATACGATCTTCCCATTGTGGGATGACCTTAGCACTATTGTTGTTAAGTCACAACCCCTCTTGTTAATTTTCAATGTGTTTTCTCGATAGTCTACCCAAATAAATACTGATGACCCAACCATTTCAATAGAAAAATAATAGACGTCAAGTTTCAATGACCACTTTACTACACCGGGACTTTTTCCAAATAAAAAAACCAACAACAACACACCTTTTGACATTCAAATCAATAAAGCCAAGCTGCAATTTGTCCTGGGGACTCCAGTGAACTTTTAACACTGACAACTGTGCTTTGAAGAATGCAAATATGATCCACCCCTCTTAAAACGTTTATGGGGAAGGCAGCGGCAACGACGGCAGCAGCAGCAGTGGCGCGTCTAAACACTTGCAGATGATTTATCACCCTCAGGATCCTTCGGCCTGGGTTAAAAGCAGATGAGGAGCAAACTGGTCTGGATCAAAGGTAAACACAAATAAATCTGCTGAAAGGAGAGGGAGAGAAGTGGGCAATGGGCCTGGAAGGATGTGGAAATAGGAGGGAGGGAGAGAGGGAGGCGGAGGCAAAGAGGGGAGTGCTACTCTCTTGATTTATGGCCCTTTTGGTATTTAAATCACACACGTACAACACAAGCCTTCTTGTGAAACTTTGTTGCTGCTTTCGTTTAACCCCTGGCTGGCACGGGTGTCAAACCTAAAGAGCGAGGGGTCAGATGTGGCCCGCCAAGTCAGTTTGGGTGGCCCGGAAAAGTTAATCCGGCACGTGGTTTTTGGTCAAGAAAAAATTCTGATGCTATTTCTTCTGATGTCTACATGAAAGATTGGGGACGACTCAAGTATTTTTTGTTTAAAATAAAATAATTTAATTAATAAATTTAATAAAATAATTTTAAAATCTTTTATTTGTAAATTACTAAGAAAAATACATAGAAATTTGAATTTATTTGGGAAATAAAATCTGTAAATATCACCAGGTTGTCGCTTTTTTAATTTAAAAAATAAGTATTTACAGCATTTAAGGTAAATGACGAAAAAATCTCTTATTTGTAAATTACTTTGAAAAATACTTAGAAATTAGAAACTTTTTAGAAAAAAATTGTTCAAAATTAAATTCTGACACTATCACCTAGTTGTCTCTTTTTATATAAAAAAATATGTAGAAAATTTAAGGTAAATACTGAAAAAATCTATTAAGATAAGTACATGAAATAAGAAACAAAAGTGAAGAAAAAATGTGAATACTTTTTAAAACCTCAAACAAAAAAAGCAAGCATATTCAACAAATTTTTCTGCAGTATATAGGTCAAGAAATGGTCAAAATAGTTCTACTCGGCAACCATAATGGCCCCTCCAAAGGAAATCCAAATTACGATATGTGGCACGCGTCAAAGATGAGTTTGACACCTCTGGTCTAAAAGGCTTACTTTTGCAACGGTGCCATTTTGGAAGCAGGCAGGGGGGGTTCTTAGGTTTAAAGGGCGTCAAAATGATGTAACGAGGAGGGCCCGGCCATGAAAGGCTGGCTATGTTTCATTTTCCAAGAAGTGTGAAAGAACAGGAGGAAGGAAAGAGACGTCTGGAAGGCAAAGAGCGAGCAATATGTGAGTGTTGAGAGAGCAGAGAAAGGCTGGGGAGGGGAGGAAAGAAGGCACGCCAAGGCTTCAGGTTTGATGTGGGCGTTTTTTTGACAGCTATAATTCTCCAGCCTACAGAATTTCATCAACACAAGTTGTGTTAAAGCTGTGCCGCAGGGCTGCGGCCCTTTCAAGTCCCAAGCTCTGACAGGTAGATTTATTAGTCCTGAAATTTGTACAGATCAGGCATCACTCATGGCAAACTGTCAAAGTGTCAAGGCTGCAATGTTCCTGCAGGGGCCCTTTTTTTCTATTTTTTTGCCTTTTTTTGGGGGGGGGGTGCTTTTTTCGATGCCTTTTTTTTTTGCAGGGACACAAGGTTCTCACCACAAATCCAGCATGAAACATTATCGCTGTGCGAGCCAGAATGTGAGCAAGAAAATTCAGATCCCACTTAAGTCATCCTATCCAAACATTTTTGACATCAAGAGGAAATAAAGAGTGACATAAATCACTGAGAACTACATTTGTCAAAGATTAGTACAGGGGGGGGGGGAGAAAAAAATGAAGTAAAATCAGGAGTTTTTTGTCAACTTGAGCTCTGCTTTGATTTTTTTAAACAGAATTTGCTAGGTGTAAAACTATGTTGTTGCATAGAGCTGCTATAATCATTAAAAATTGCAAAATGAATACAAAAAAAATATGGTCATGCACCACTGGTGTCAAACTAAAGGCACAGGGGCTAATTAGGACCGACCATATCATTCTTTTGGCCCACAAAAACCAGTTATGTGCTTCTAATTTAATATAATTTAATAAAAAAAGTAAGAACTATGATAGAAATTTGATGGAGAATAAAATCAGGCATACTTATTACTAATAAAAAAAGTTTTGTACTCTACTTTTGTCATTTTACAGTTTCTTTCCCTTAAAAAATAGAGTGAAAATGTAAAAAAAAGAAAAATAATACATTTAAATACAGTAAAGTTACTTCCTGTCATCCCCTTTGAACTATTTTAGGGACAGTGTCCCATAAGTAAGCTGGTTCTTCTCCAAAGGGGAAGGAGAGAGAGAGAGAGAGAGATCATAAATCAGGCAAAGGTGCCGAGTGATAGACGGAAAAGGGTGGAGAATGAGGCGGTAAACACAGGGCATGAGCAGGTTAACTTCACACGATGAGATTTATGAGCCGCTGCAAGGTGGTGCTTCTCATCAGGATGGTCCCACCCACTGAGGTTTGGGTAAAAAAAAAGGAGAAGGCCAAAGATTGGAGCAGGTTGGAGGACAAGCAAGGGAATGGATTGGGATCTCCTGACTGCCTGACATCTGGTTTTGATATTTCAGAGTTCATTACTCTTATTGGGGCTGTCCAAAGATAAATCGATCATCTCCCAGAGAACACAAACTGTTTGAAAAATGAAAGGAAATGAGGTGATGCATTGCCTGATGCTAAAATAAATCATTATGACATGATTAAAATCATATGATCTATTGATAGGAGTGAGTGTGTCTGGTTATCGTGTGGTGATACATGGTACTACATGCATAAGGTGTTTTTGAATGGATTGTGATGAAATAAAAGATGTATTTTGATCGATACACGTTTGACATGTGGCTTCTAGGTGCTTTTCATTGAGAGTGAATATTTTTACATGCGGATTTGTTCTAAATTTTCAATTAAATGCGGAAAGTTATCACTGCTAGTTAATTAAAAAAACGTTTTTTTAATATTGCAACCTACTTTTAGCTTGATAGCTAATGACAAAAAACCACTAACTCGCTTTCATGACATTTGAGAAAACAAGTCGTTCTACGAAATGCACTCTCAATTTGCGGTTTACCGTTTACAGCATTTTAATCACATACTCAGAAGTTGAAGACTATTGCAAGTGAAGTACATAAAACAAAAGGATTATGTGGAGGATTGAGTTAAAAGAAATAAAATAAAAAAAACAATGACTGGAAACCAAACTGGTGTCTGTCAACGAATGGAAAAAAAAATAAAAGGTAAGATGAAAGAAGCAGTCAAGGGAGTGATGATATATCTCTTCTAAGCCTGGGGCAAACCCAAGCACATGCATACCCACACATAACCTGCACGCCAACACACAACCTCTGACAGAGTTTTAATAAAACCTGTCCGACACCCACTCTTTTGCTAAGGTGTGAGTGATGGCCTCCATAGATTCCAGGCTTGAGTTGTGTACTAAAAACACACATACACAGGTGAAAACACACCCCAACTGACAAAGAAAGGAAAGAGTGATACTTATGAGTCATGTTGTCGGGTTGCTTTATGTGTGTGTGTGTGTGTGTCGGTGGAGGTTTGACCATATTTGGGCGTGCCTATGGTGAAGTGCACCGGGAAGTATCAAATAGGATTTTATAGCTTTTTTTAAAAAAAATAATTAAAATAATTGCACAAACACAAAAGGGCACTACTTACGAATGAAGGAAAAATATTGTGATAAAGGGAAAAGTAGAAATTTTAATAAATAACTCATGCAAATGCCAAAAAATGACCTTTTTACAAGTTTTATATAAAATATTTAGTAGCAATATTGCCAGAAAAATTCTCAGTTGTAATAAAGTTCATTTAAAGTCATTGAAAGGTTAAATTAACTATTTTATGCCATTAGTTATACCCATTAACAACACAGTTTTATATAAGATTGAGCATTAATGACACTGCGAGGAATATGGAATACTCGTCTTTGATTGGTTAAAAAAGGACCCCACTGAGACAATGTCTGCCCCCATGTTGCGTGATAAATTCTGGGAAATATTAGTTTTAATTGACATTTTTCTCGACTAGTACACATCAGAAAAATGATCTTTTTTTAATTTATGAGACAAAATTCTGTCTTTCCTTTTAATCAGTTTTTGGAATCTGCTTACTTTTCCTGCTTATTTAGAAATTTTAATTATGTTTTGATTAAATGAGTCAACATTATACTGGGAAGGCACAAAATATGAATTCTTTGTCTTTGTTGGAAAACCTCCAAAATGTAATTATCTGAGAATCAAATTGATGTTTTTGTTAAGTAGAGATCAAAAGAGCCCAAATATCCATAAATGAAGTCAGGCTACTTGATACAAATCCTGTCTTGCTCAACAAATCAAGTGTGTGTGTTTCTGTAGTCACAAATGGATGAAGCAAACCAGCAGACATTGAGCAAAAGCCTGTGTGTATACTGCAAATGCGTGTGTACTTTTTGTGTACAAACTGTCATCAAGATAAAGAGCCCGCAGAGCTTTTGTTGTGATTTTTGCTGTCAAAATCATTTGTTTAGTACTGGCATATTTCCAGAAAGCGGGGATCAGGTCCTATAGGCAATACACAGGCTGTCACAGAGTCAGCAAAAATCTGTATCAGCTCATTTCTACAAGGCACCTAGCATGCACAAAATACACTTACGTCTATCGCTTTAAAAATGAGAGAAAATACTTTTTTTTCCCAGGAACTACATTCTGTAAATACACAAAATGATGTAGAAAACACAGCACATTTGGTAAGCCTCATCCCTCAAAGTCTATAGAATCTGACTTTACCCACTGTAACTGTAACTCTACATTTTAAGGGGATGTGAGGGTGTCTAGTCATTGGCTGCAGATGAATTAGTCAAACACATCTGTAACTTTGAGCTAAAGTATGATTTTAGTCAATAAACATGTAGTTTCTAATGTGGGGTTAGAATATCTTCATCTTGAAAATAAATACCTCCCCAAAAGATACTTTTTTTTAGAGTTTATTTGAAAAAAAACACTAGGAAAATTGATTCTATGAAAAGCGTTTTGGATTTTTTGTTTTTTTTTTGGTACTTGGAACGAATGATTGTTTTCCCCTCTTTTTTGCTATTCATCCTCATTTTACCATGACCGGTGAAGTGGAACAAAATGTCAGGTCGGCCTAGTCCCTGTTTGCAGGAATGCACGTGTTAGATAGAATTTGATGCATTCCCAAAGGAAGTACTGATGACCGATAGGTGAAAAGATCCAAGGATGACCAACGGCAAGCACCAACTGTGATTCATCACAATTTCCTGCTTTTCAAAACACAGGAAAATTGTCTGTTTTTGTTTCCTGTGCATCTATCAGTAGGTTCAAATGCCTTTTTTTAAACTTCCTTTTACAATCACGAATGACCTTCCATAAAATATCACTTAAATTTACTAGATAAGGATGCAGTCATTGAGTATTGTTCAATGTCATTGCACCATAAAAATGATTTATTTATTCTTTTGATACACAGCCTTTAAATACTCATACAATGGCTTATGATTTCACAAAGTATAAATTTTTCAAGTTTTTTCACCAGCTAAAAGTTGGGAAAACGACTATTTTGGCCAATGGAAATGCTGAGTAAACAGCTAATTGTGCTTTGGTTTACTTATTCTTATGATACACGGCCTTTAAATACTCATACAATGGCTTATGGCACATCATTTCACAAAATATCCATTTTAAAAGTTTTTCACCAGCTAAAAGTTGGGAAAACGACTATTTTGGCCAATAGAAATAATGAGTAAACAGCTACTTGTGCTTCGATTTCCGCTACACTGCATTCCTGCGGTCAATTTTCCCGGCCTGGCGTGGATTCGAGCCCACGTGTGCCGCTACGCTCCCCGAGTGGCTCAGCTGTGCTGCCTGTCACTCAGGAAAAAAAGCCCTGATGAAGAGAAGCCATTCTTCCACCTCCCATAACTGTCACCTCCTGTGTTCCCTCTTGGCCCTGACAGCATGGCTGACCCCTCTCCCTCCTGTCAGCACTCAGGTATAATGCAAAGGGTCGCTTGGGTGCATTCCACCCCAGGCAAAACCCTGCAGCTGGCCGTCTTTGGTGAAGGCCGCTGGGTGAGGAGGAAAGGGCCACCTGTCTTAGTTCACAGGTAAATGTACACCGTCGTGATAAAGGAATGACAAGGGCTGAATAACCTATAGTGGTGGTGTCAAACTCAATTTGGTTCGCAGGAATGGGACCATTTCTAGCCCCCGTGCCGTAGGTTTGACTACACTGACCTCAAGACTTTTCTTAACCTGGGTTCTCTATAGCTATTTAAATAAGTATCATATTACTGTATATTGATGGAGACACTATCCCAATCAAGAGTTTAGAGTTCGGTCCCTCTTGGTAGTTTTTCCTGATCTTTGTTTGCCAAATATTGTTATTCCGGGTTACACTCAAAAAGAAGGAAAATCTAATAAAAACTAAATTTAAAAAATCTGATTTTTAGTCCATCCAGATTGAAACTAAATGACTTTTTTGTAGTCTGAACAGTCACAGAAATCCATATTTTATGAAACGGATAATCATAAGAAACATGCCTTTATGTTATCAATAAACAGAACTCCTGCTATAGATACAAACAGACAAAAATATGTCTAATCTTTTTTAGAAAAGTTCATATTTTTACACGATTTATAGTTCTAGCTCAGCCCATTCAAAGAAAAAAAAATGATTTGTTGATTTTTTCAAAGCTCACAGTTGCCTAACCTTTCAGTATTTGCATAAACTCTACTGTCAACGTTTATGTATAACGCACACATTTAACAAATCCTTAGGCTAATGTCTCTCCCTATTTAGTGCTTTTTCAAACTGTCAACAATATTTACGTCCCATGAACTCGATTTGACCTGACATACTTCTGATGTTTCCATAGTTATGCCTTCTAGCATCCAAATGTTGGAGCTAGTAGCAGTGTAGGAACAAATCTATTATTCAGACAATTCTCTGATGTTGACCCACAATTCAATTTTCCCTTTATTTTCAGTATACATTAATATTCTGCATGTAATGTACGATGCATACAGGCTAAAAAAAAAATATGTGGTGTGATTCAATGCAGTGCAAGCGGTAGAAGGGCCGACCCCATTAAAAACAAGAAGGGTTATTGGCCCTACCGTGGCCTGGGTTGCTGACTCGCGGGATAATTTACTGGCCCTTCATCGCGGCGGAATGTGTTTGTAGCCCAACATAATGGAGCCCATCCATTCTGCCTGTCAGGTGACGGAAACATTTTTTCTCAAAACATTCGGGAAGAGAGTACGAGTAACAGAAAAGGGAGTTTGATCAATTATTCTTTTTCGTGTTTGTGGAGTCTATAATTGAAATACTAATACTGGGACAGAGGAGAAAAGGCATGGTGGGAAAGTATTCAGACTTGACAAACTGAGAGAAGATTATATAAGCAATGGCGGCTGCTCAAAAGAAGGCAATTGGATGTCAATAAAACTCTATGATATTCTGTTATTGACATATAATATTTGCTCCTCCTTGACCTCAGTTTCTGCAAGAATATTTTAGAGCAAATATACACTGAGGTAGCCCTACAAATCAAACATGTCTGCCTGATCCAGTCAATCCATTTTTGGCCATCTGAGGATTAACCAATCAGGAGAAAGAAGCAGGATTCGCAGACATAACCAGCGAGCAACTGTATCTGGTTAGATATAATATCAAAGTGCAAAGTAGCTCCATTTCCCAAGTTTAGTTTGAAATTCAGAACATTTCCTTATTAAAAAACATCATGAAAAGCCTTTTTCGACAGTAAACTCCAACCAAACATTGGTCTTTAGCTAGTTTTCTCAGGTTTGATTAAATTCCACAACACCAAATCGTGACTACTAATGGCTACAGTCGATAGAATCAAAACCAAACAGTTCACTTTCCACACGAACAAGCACTCACACCTCTCACCGTGAATCTTCCCACCCCTCAATCCAGTTTGCTTAGTGATGCACGCAATACAGAACGATTTTTTACAGTATTTTTTTTTTTTTAGTATCGCAACTCCCCAGCTAAGAAAAAGTACTGCAAGCTGCTTGTTTGTTGTTGGGTAAAAATGTGATGCATCAATGTAACATGTCATTGCCCCAGGTGCTACATTGCATTGCAATATTACATCATAGTGAAAAATCTAAGATAGTATAAGTCAAATAGATCTCCTGTTTTTTCACTATTATTTTTCTTAGTCCTACTGTGGAATTGCAAAAATTCCAAAAATATGCCAGATTTTTTAGTTTATATTCCTACATTTATTGGCTAATGCATATTTCCAGTAAAATATAATATATTCACAAAGGCTTACCCTTTAAAATTTCCCAAATACGGGATGAATAAAGTTATACAATCCAATCCAAAAGCAGCTATTTGTGAAATTTCAACATTATTTGCAAAGAATACTTGACTTTTTCTGTAACCTAAATGTCTCTACTCTAATAAAATTCTTAACAATGTCAATTGACTTCATTTGAACCACTAAAACGGAAAACAATCATTCTGGAAAACGTTTCGCTTGAAGGATGAGTGTTGACTGGACTACACAATTACAGAAGTTTTTGTTTAAAAAAACCCTCAAATGATTCAACTCCGCCCTTCACAAGATTAAAGCCTCTCTGTGAAAGCAGTTTGGCAAGGTTAGCTAGATCTTACGTGGTCTGGAAAAGCGCTTTAAGCTGCAAAACGAGAAGCCATTTGTGGCTCTCCCCAATCATCAAAGTTAGCCAAGCTTCCCTTAAAAAGACGGTTTGGTGAAGAGAAGAGAAAAAGCACCAAGCTCCAGTTAAGGTTGATGTGAAATCTCCCCATCCTTGGCTTCGATTCACTTCCCCGGCTTTTCAAAGCCAGACCGGGGGAACGTGATGGAAGCAAGCGTATCGTGCTTAACATTATTCAAAGGCCTCAGTGTTGAGTTTGTGTGCCCCCTGAGAATCCACAGTGCCTCAGGCAGATTTGGAAGAGGGGGGAACTGGTGTGTAGTGCCTCTCTTCTTTTCTGTCACATCGACCTTCACTGATAGCCACAGAGGAGGAAAAAGCTTGAAGGATGTTTCAGTGTAGGGGATAGAAATCAAAACATAGAAACATGCCTTCATGTGACTTTGAATTCTGCCGTCAGTACGCATGTGGATTGTGATGGCAGAGTATGTCGACTGCCATTTTATTTCATTCCCTATCCTATCCTACCAGTTGTTGTGATCTGGCAGGTTACTCTTGTTAGCGGCACGTCGGGAAAGGAAGTGGCTGAGCCTGTCAATAAAATTTACATTGTCTGTGGAGAGCAATCGGAGTGCGCCAGCTTTATTTATGCTACATTAGGGGATTTGCCTGCACTGCCTTCTTCTGGTTCAATCTATCAGATGGCTGTTTTCCAATTCCGCTTTATTGGAACATGCCCTTGAGAGAGAGTGTGCAATAGCAGAGAGTGTGTTTATCTGTGTGTACAACACTTTTACGACTCTGATGTTTGTGCAGAAGAGGCTGTTGACTCATTTTCTGCCAATGCTAAGGTTGTGCTGAGTAGATACTGTCTTGGTGACAAAAATACGGGAGTTACTTCATTGAGAGACAGGGCGATTACCTTGGTTTATTGTTTGGGGCTGATATGGTGGAAAATACAGACATGAAGCACAGAGGAGCAGCTCTATTTATGAAATATTTAGGTTAGAAATAGCATCGATGGGAGAATTTGGTCTTGGGATAGGAAAGATATTCCAAGCTACGAAATGCAAAATCTCAAAAAGACCTAAATACACTTCTGCTATACTGTATTTTGGAGGAAAATATGATTATAGAGTTGATATCCCAACACTTTACTGGCCTCTCATTCCTACGCACTCAACGTCAAACAACAACAGGAAACACTATGGTATGTTTGTTATCCGCTAATTATTCACTGTCATTATACTTATTCCACAGGATGTAAAATCAAATCGATCCCACGGAAACCACATGGTATTTTTGCCGTTACTTGCGTTACTACTTCGAAGTTGAAAAACAAGCCAACGATGCCAAGTGAGCAGCATTTTCATCATTACTCTTATTCTGGTAATGCAACAAATAAAACAAAGATGTGCACGGCTGCAGTACTGAAATGTTCAGATCTCTGGTCTTATACTCTATGGACTCGTCTCATGGTAATCCTCCCATTCCGTTCGAGTCATTGCTCTGCATGCATTTTATTGGATCGCTGTCCCAATAAGTGAGCTAGATGCAAAGTGACATGGACACCCACATACAGTGCGAACACGACAGAATCTTGGTGCACAAACTGCATGGGAGTATTCTGGCAGTGGAACGGCATAATGAACGAGACCGAGGAGCTCATTTTTCACACAGAATGTGAAATTTCTGATCCAGAAATACATGTCAGAGCTTCGGGGCAACAACATGTGCGATTCCAAATGCTGCTCATTAATCATGCTGGGACTAGCAGCAGGAGAAAATGGACCCATATCTGTCTACAGCCTACTTATGAGACTATTATAAGGCAGAAATACAGCTGCTTGACTAGCAGAGTGGTTTGTTTCATAAAGTGACTTTACCCTTACAAGGACATAGAGCCTGCAGCACCTGTTGCAATTTACCAAAGGTCGACGGGTCACATGTCGTACAACGCAGGCATCAGATAAACACGATCCAAAAGCATGCCACTTGTGGAAGTACACATAAAATAGGTAAAAATGTGCTATATAACCAATACCAGGCTTTTATATAGTACTGTATTTGTCATGACCGGACGTTTGGTTGCCGGTCTTTTGGTTCCTTTTGGTTTTTAGATATTAAAAGGTACTTAGATATTAAACAGTACTTAGATATTAAACTCTCTCTCATGAATATAATCTTGAGAGCTGGTTTCAATAGTAACCTCTCTGTCACCATTTGAGCGGCGACCAAAAGACCGGCGACCAAAAGACCGGCGACCAAAAGACCGGCGACCAAAAGACCGGCGACCAAAAGACCGGCGACCAAAAGACCGGCGACCAAAAGACCGGCGACCAAAAGACCGGCGACCAAAAGACCGGCGACCAAAAGACCGGCGACAAAAAAGACCGGCGAACAAACGTCCGAGCAATGTATTGGTATACCATGATGTGGCTTAGGAACAGTCTGCCAGAAAACTAGCACATTTTTCACAATCAAGCCTTACAAAATGGACCTAATTACAGTAAAATCCTGGTTCCAAAATGCTCAGGGATTCCTTCCAAAATAAACTACTCTAACTTTGGCTTTGCATGTCACAAAAGCTGCATTGGGACACCTCGTTTCTCACAAAGTGGGCCGATACTTGCATCATAAGACGCGGTGTTCCGTCACATTGTCGCCAATGAAAAATGGTATTACTTCCATGAGTGATGGCAATCTAATCACAGACTATAGCTCAGCTCGCACGGTCACATTTTTCATATAAATGAAACAGTGGTCGGAAAATGGAATTCCGTGGAAAGTCACCTTTAATAATTGAATAGTTTTAGAGGTTATTTTTAATTCAAACCTTTGTTTCGCATCATACTTCCATTTCACTTTGGCCTGCACTTTTAATAAGTGCACTCACTGTCATTGTTATGTACAGTCAGTCCATCCCCTGGCCTGGAATTTAGGCCTGAATCCATTTAAGAGCTAAAAAAGACAATAAATGAAGGCAGGGTGTGAGTCGGATTGCTGTGTCAGTGTGCGTAATGACCGTCTAGCACTGCGGCAGAAGGGGAAAGGAGAGGAAAGGGCTGATAAATTAGACGGGCGTGAACTAAACAGCCCTGCCTACCATTGGGAGTTAAAGCAGGGAAAGCAGAAAGTGCAAGAAGCAGATAGAGTGGAAGGCAAGGGAGATGACTGGCCTGTCGCACTGATGGAGTGGTTGTACTACTCTTGGGTGCATATCCACACTTTCATTCTTATGTCGGTCAAAAGCTTAAGATGAGTATCTCGTCTTTCAAACTCTACTCAAATGTTATCAGTGGTTCCTTAAAATGTAAATATTTTTCAGACTATAAGCCGCACTAGCCAAACAATGCACAATGCAAAGGGGAACAAACAATAAAATACTTGCAATGGTTTGTAAATCACATTTTTGGGAGGGAAAATATTATCTGGATAAAAAACCGAGAACAAACATACGTCAAAGTAACAATAACAAAATTGAGAAAAGGCTATAGAGGTATCTGTAATCATAACAGTTTTACAAACTACTACAACCTGGAAAAAATAGAACAGGCCTTAAGTTGTGAGAGAAGAAAAATACTTGATTTTTAGTCTTGAGTCGAGCCAAACTATGAAAAAAGTGTGATTTATAATCCAGAAAATACGGCATCCGCTCCTGGATTAACATCTAAATGGGCATCTACTGCTGTATACAAACAGCACAGTAAGAGATGAAATGCCATGAACAAGAACAAGCCTTAAGTGGTGAGAGAAGAAAAATATGTAAATAAGTTGCACTTGATTTTTGGTTGCAAGCCGAGCCAAAGTGTAATTTATAGTCCAGAAAATACAGCAACCGTTACTGGATTAGCATCTAAATGGACATCTACTGCTGTATACAAACAGTAGAGTAAGACATGATATGTTTTGAACAAGAAAAAGAGAATTAAACATTCTGATATGTCAAGAGAAATGTGAAAAAATATCAAAAAGAGGAGAAAGGATAGGTGGAGAGAGACAGACATTATGTCATGTGGATAGAAAGGTCTGCAAAAAAGGTAAAACCAGGAATTATGATGACCCGTACGTAACACTTGGCTTTACAATGACTATTGAGATCGAGTGAAATGAATGAAGCCTATCAAAGCCAATAGGCTGCAATAAAAGTCAAGCACAAGCACTAAACTGCAAGTGTACTGTGGCCACCTAAAAAAACAGGGCAGGGAGTCATAAATTACTGGCATTTTTCTTATTACGCCAAACTATTGTTTGATGCATTAATTCACTTTGTTTTGGGGAATTTTTATTTATTTTTTTAATGTTCTTGCTTTAAGACTACCGTTTGTTGTTTGTGTTTCTTGCTCATTAAATGCAAGTGAGGTCATTTTGTGATTGTCATCATTAACACAAATGCAACCATTTTTCTTGTTGTTCTACTTTGTAAATAATATCTATATATTTCATTTTATAGCCATTAATAGCTGGGACTACATATTGGCTGGCGACCAATCCTGGGTGTACTAGACCTAACTATAAGTCATCCACATACCTAATGAGGACAAATGGGAAACAAAATGGATGACTCATTAGTAGAAGTGTAGTGAAAAATGTGTAATTATACATTGTTTTGGTTTGGTGTGCCTTGTTTACAATATACACGGACATTATGGGTTTTTTTTACATTTTGGAAGATGAAAACGCACCAAAACGTAACTGTAAAAATAAAATATTATGATAGGATGTCCAAATTATGTTCAGAATAAAATAGAAAACGAATAAAATAACCGGCAAATGTTATAACATTGAGAGCCATGTTGTTGTTGTTGTTTTTTAAAATAGTAGCAGTTTTGCGGCTATAGTGACCAACACTGAGGGGGATTATATGTGACGTAAAGGGCACACACAGCAGGAAAATGTGTACGCAAATTTGAATTAGAGCAGGAGATGTATGGAAATGTTGTCATGACAACAGTATGTAGTATTGTTAAATAAAAAAGTTGTGTTAACAAGAGAGCACAAGAAACTGTCAACATTTGTTTCGAATAAACGTGTACGGCAAAGACTTGGGTAGCAATTTCTAACAGGAAATATTTGAAACTGGTTTTCTTCAAGAATTTTGGCAAATGACGTTCCCTGGTGTACATAAAAAAAACGGAATTTTAATGAGAGGAACTGTGCGGAAGTGTTTCGAATGATTTATGAGCAGATTTCTTTTAATAAGAAAGCTAATTAAAGGAGCTACTAAAATTGCAAGCACCCAAAACTATTACTAAGATGTCTGGCTTTCTGGGTATGTTTCCATTCAGTTCATCAGGAGTCTGTTTGAACTGAAGCCAAAGTTTTAAATACTTTTTTTTGGTATAGTATCTTTTGAGGGAGCATGGGAAATAAGTCATAAAGTTTGGCTTATATACCTATGTAAGTTCACTGCTTGTCATTGTCACTTTTGATTGTTTCTTGTCATCATACTTCCTCAATCTTTTAGTTTATTTATTTTTAATTCAAAGTGGGTTGTGGCAAAAAACCCACGCCCCAGAAAAATGTTTCATTTACTTTTATTAAGTATGTAAGGGCCTTGTTTTATCATTTTAATGTTTGTTTTTAAACATAACATTTCCCTTTTTTTATTACATAAACCAAAACAAATCACTATCCTATATTTAGTTAAAATAATTTGAATATTTCTACACCCAGTCATAACGTTTTTCTTACCGCATCCACTCCCACATTTTTCAAACCTATTTATAGAATAAATTCTTAATCTGTATTTTCATACTTGCCTCATAATCTTAATTGCAAATTAGGTACAATTAGGAAACATAAAAGGTTCTGTCCTCTGATTTTAAAAAGTCCAATTCTAAACTCCTTTGAAACTAATTTAGACCAAACCTTTTGAAAACACGTAACAAAAAAAATATTCAAAATATTCCCCTTAATAGACTCCAAATTCAAAAAAAAATAAACATAACTCATTTAAAAATGACTAATTTCTAATTAAATTCATGACCTTTGACCTTTTGGATAATACCCCCATACTTTAAACCTAATTTCAACCCCAACACAAAAGGTGATAGGACAATTTAGGACGATCTAGACAAGGAAGACGATCTTTAAAACCTCCAGACTACCACAGTCTTGGACTTCCCTTGTGTGGCTCCACTTTTTTTTACCTAGGTTTACAATGTCTTCTGTGTCTTATGTCTGTCTTGCTACTGCAACCAAGACATTTCCCAAACACAGGATGAAATAAAGCTCTAACCTAACCTAAAATCACTACCATTTTCATCCATTAGCCCAAAACCATAAACTTTGAATCCAAACTCGCCAATGTCAAATAATTCTGCCATGTAAAAAAAAATAAATAAATACAGCCTCATGGCAAACAAACATCATTCTGCTAGCTCAAGTCATGCTCTTTGTTTTTGTCCAAGTCAGGAGAAGACGAGGGAGGCAAAGGAAAGAGCTACCGTGTGAAGATGAAGCTATTTGCTACCGTCGCAAGTCTCCCGTGGAGGACGGCGGATGAACGAGCCAAAGAGGAGAGAGAGAGCGGATAGGTTCATCCATCACCAGAACGCCGGCTTGACACAACAAAAGATGGAGTACCAAGCGAGGCCTCTCGGCTGCGAGGGGGCCGGGGAACACCAAACAATATTTTTGGGCGCCCGTCAGACTGTCCAATAAAGGAGGCCGATATATGAACTATCTGGCAATGATGTAATGCGCCCCATAAATCTGCTTTAATTACTCGGCGCGGGGACAACCGTTGGAAGCTCGCGTCTGGATTTATAGCGTCTGCGTTTGGCATCTTAACGACTCTGTGCTTTTAATATCATTACCCTGTAATTTATTATGCTGCCAGGGTGCACACCCAAACTGTCAGCATAACTCTTGTTTATTTATATCCATTTAAAGGCCACTTCGCCGACACGGGCATTTAGCACGTTTCGGCCCCGGCTCGAATCATTTGTTCTAATGAGGCCATTTTGCAGGCGTGTCTTGACGTTGCGGCCCAGCTCTGGGAAAAAAAAAAGATACGTTTTGTAGGGTCACGAGGCCGTAGGAGGTCAGACCAACTTGAAGGGGGTTTGGAGGGGGGGCGAAAGGCAACACTTAAGCGGGTATGCTGGCACAAAATGTCCTTCAATGCATCCCATGTTAAAGGGAGAGAAAAGCTCTGGTTGAAAGACAGTCTCTGTTTTCTTCTTCTCTTATGCCACTGTTCACCTCAAGTTATCCATTGGTGATTTATTTATTCTATTCAAGGGTGTCAGACTCGGGTTTCTATTTCTATTTTTGTTAATTAATGGATTAAATGAACTGGACTAAAGGCCCTGAATATTCAGTTTTTATAGATCTAAAATAATGTTTATTTTAGCTTTTTTAAAATAGATTTTAAGATTTTACAAAATGATTTTTTTAACCTTGCAACAGAAAAAAATGATTAAAAATATTACAATCATTGATTTAAAAAGGGGGAAAATTAGAAAATGTAATATACATGTATACTCTTCATTTTAATTTGATCCTAAAACAGAGTCACCACTCATGATTTACTCTCCCGGGCCACACAAAATGACACGGCGGGCCAGATTTGGCCCCCGGGCCACCACTTTGTCACCCATACTCTAATTTATCCTACTTTACTTCTCATTGTTTGAGTTCTGTGGAGAAAGGATGCAAGATTTGCTATAAAAAGGCTCAAAGACCAAGTTGGACCTCCCGCTGTCGTGCTAATAGTTTCCAGAGGAGGCTCGGTAATGCGCCCTGATGATCGCCCGTCTCCTTAATGCAAGGCCACGTATTAGTTTTGTATCTTTCAGTCATCCGATACCTCTGAACCTGCCGTCCTCGTCAAAATTTGATAAATGTTAGTCTATTTGGACCCTGTAATTGGTTGAGACCGGGGCGTGGTATCATTGGGTATTGTTATGCAGAACAGCCAGCCAGTAGAAAGGGGGGGTGACGGAATAGAAGAGGGGGGCCGAGGCGCTAACGAGCGCTCTCATTAATTCAGCCCCCGGCACGCAGGTGACACTTACTGACGTCTACTGTGACAAATCCCCTCTTTTGCCACCTCTCTTTGTGTCTTCTAAATTCCCTCCTCTCAGCCCATAAATTTAACGGGAAATAAAGTGTTGACGACAATTTGCAGCTTCGGATGACCGCATTGAAAGCGAGGAATAATTTGGGAAGTGGAAGTGTATGACAAAATGAAATAATGATCATCCGTTTGAAACCACATGACTAAATAATTTTAGAATGTTGAAAAGGGGACAAGCAACACCTATAACTGACTTATATGTGAAAGATGTCATGTGAACTGGATGTTTTGCTTTTACAGTTTTTGACTTTTAGTGTCATAAGCGACCACAAAAATGCTTTTTGCCGATGGGCGTAGCACGAGCCACGTGAGGTTTAATTAGCGATGGTTTGACTTTGCGTGGGAACGCGGCACAGGTGCGATGATTATGAATGATGTTATGAATGTGGGATACAAGCATTTGATTGGCTACTATTGTCCCAAATGGCTTATTTTACCCAAAATAAAATAAGAATGGGTTGTGGCAAAGCAAAATCCAATTTATCGAATTCCCCAAAGTACCACCTGAGGCACAGGTGTGAAAGTGGCGGCCCGGGGGCCAAATCTGACATCATTTTGTGTGGCCCGGGAAAGTAAATCATTTCTGTTTTAGGATCAAATTAAAATGTAGAGTATAGATGTATATTAAATTTCCTGATTTTCCCTTTTAAATCCTTAATTGCTATTTTTTTATCCATATTGTCTTTGTTTTTAGTTAAAAAATCATTTTTTGAAATCTAAAAATATATTTAAAAAAGCTAAAATAAACATCGTTTTAGTTCTATGAAAACTGAATATTCAGGGCTTTAATCCAGTTCATTTAATCCATTTATTTAAAAAAAATCTAAATATTATATCTAAAATGGGCCGCCCACATAAAATCGAGTTGACGTTAAAGCGGCCCGCGAACCAACACCGTATTTTGACACCCTTGACCTAAGATGAATTTACAACTTTAAACTAAACTATGTA
This sequence comes from Stigmatopora nigra, assembly GCF_051989575.1. Classification (NCBI taxonomy): domain Eukaryota; kingdom Metazoa; phylum Chordata; class Actinopteri; order Syngnathiformes; family Syngnathidae; genus Stigmatopora; species Stigmatopora nigra. The sequence continues at coordinate 14,183,546 of NC_135511.1, read as the reverse complement.
TCGTTTCATTCATTTATTTTTTGCAAGCTGACTCATCAATTACAAAATGTGTATAGACTAATGGATGGACCAAAACATGAGAAAGTACAGATGAAATGTTGTTCAGAGCAGGTCATTGATAGCCAGAGAGTAATAGGAAGACAAAGAAAATGGGCAAAGTCTGTCTATCTCACTAACTACGCATGGTTGTGTGTTGAAAGCTTCTTGACATCTGTGGCGTTACCGAACAGCAGGGCCAATTGTGCCAGTGTGCTCGTGTTTGTGCGTCTGTGTGTGACTGATGACAGCAAACTGAGAAAAACAGCATGTGTAGCTTGAAACGGCCTGGGAGAGGGAGGACAAGGGGAGGAGAGAAATGATTCATGTGCTGAAGTGAAGGAGGAGGAGGAAGAAGAGGAGGAGGAGGAGGAGGAGGAGGAGGAGGAGGAGGAGGAAGAAGAAGACCACGGCTGACCCAACAGATTTTTGAACTGAAGCTGACCTTGCGATAACCCCTCTGATCTCTGTGTGACCTCAAAGAACTCAGCGGGGGCCCAGCAGGTTGAAGAGTGCACTGCTTTGATATTTGGGGATTGTGGAAATCGTTTGTCTGTAGTAATGCTAACAACGCGGTGATATTCTCCTGAGAATTGGAATGGTTATACTTCAGTTTAAAGAGTAAAAATAGTCTCAATATAAATCGGTTTTGCATCCTAAAAATCATTATTATTTTATTTTTTTTACAATTGGATGGCGTCTGGTGTCTTTTTTTTTCCAGAAGAGGATATAATGAGACGAAATGGTGGCCCCAATGGTTACCATAAATCACTGGTGTCAAAGTGGCGGCCCGCGGGCCAAATTTGGCCCTCCGGATCATTTTGTGTGGCCCGGGAAAGTAAATGATGTGTCAACTTTCTGTTTTATGATGAAATTCATATCAAGATTGTAGATAATTTCCTGTTCCTCATTTTAAATCAATTATTTGCAAACAATTTGTAGTAATTTTAATGTCCAAAAATGATCTATCGATTAGCACGATCGAGAAAGCTGTCAATTCATTAATTGATTAACTTTGGCAGCCTAGTTGGAGGACGTAACAACCTTCCAGATGAAATTGAAACTACCAATTGGCCCGTTACCAAAAAATGAGTTTGATAACCCAGCCATACGTGAACAATCTTAATCAGTTCATGAAGAAGAAAAAAAATCAACAATAAGTGATTTCTCTGCCTTTCTGTTTGTTTGTTAATTCAAAACAAGATCCTGAACTCACACTAATCTATCCCACCTTTCTTGACTTATTTCCTTATCATTCCAAACACCACCTCCGTGTCTCCCTATCATTCATGTGAATTAAATCCTCTGAATCAAGTAGAAATACACCATCGGAATTTGTTTTCCATTCAAAAAGCAGACGCTAGTTCATCCAGCAAAAGTCCAAACAGTCAAGTCACGGCCCCACTCCTAATATACATTTTATAGTATGATATCAATTGATTTTGAGGGGGGTGGCAGAAGCACAAGCCACTTCCTGAGTACACCCAAACGTGCATCATGTGAGCGAATAGACCTCGATCACTGACTCTTTGCCTTCCTGCCAGTCTGCCGACATGGAGTTCGCAAGGCACATCTCCCCCCCACCCACCTCCTATAATTACGCTTTACGACTCGCTCCACCGTAAATGCTACATAAATCTTCCGACACCCTCCCGATTACATCCCCGGCCCGGCCCACATCGACACACATACACACTGAGAGACGCACACGAAGCCCTTATCATGCAAACATCGTAATCCCTGGCCGCAATTTCCTCCCTTTATTGGCAGTCACTTCTGATTTAATGGTGCTTTGATGATTGCACAGTAAAATGCTACATGGGGTGAGATCGGTCAAGACCGTGTGGTGACTGCTTGTGTGTCGCCGGCAGCGTGTTTGCTGACAGTATCCAGACCCTGGGAGCTTTTTGGGTTGGTGTTGCTCAATAGAGGCCTGTGCAGCTCTACCAAACTTGTGTAGCTGTGCTGGGATTTTTTGTTTCAGGTTTAAATCACTGTAAACACCCACCCATCCCCTGTTGGCTCCCTGGCACCAATGGAACATAAAGGAATCTTAACTTCCTAAGACAAACAGCTTCATGACCAGGCATCGTCTGGCAAGCTAGTTTTGGGCCCCATTGGGTGGGGGGGGGGGGGGGGGGGGGAGTTGAGGTTACTTGAGGTGAGGGGGAATTTTGAAGAAGTGTGGCGAGGAGTTTATGTTGCAGGCTCAGCAAAAAAGGGCAAAAAGTTGCAAATATGAGGGTTCCTATTGGAAGATTAATGGCGTCATTGGACAATTGGAGGAGGTTTTGCCTTTCAAATTTTAGAAAATATGAAATAGGGCAGTGAATGAGGATTTTTACTTTCCCTGAGAACAAGATTTAGAAAAAATAAGAAAAATAGAGAATGAAAGAATTAAAATATTCATTGAGTTTGGAGTACTCCCGAAAACGCAGGTTTTCTATGAACTCATCAACCAAAATGAACTTTAAATTTTTGGGGGTGGGAGTAGGGATATTATTGAGTTTATTGGTCTTTCTCATGATATTTGCTTTGGTAAACATTATATTTATGAATTGTTATCCTTGGAATGTATGTCCTACAGCATGCACACCACTGTATTTATCATTAAGAAATACATGATTTAATGTCCTAAGACCGTTTTCAAAAAGAATGGCTATGTCCTCGCTTGTATTTTTTAATTAATTTATAAAATAGCTTTGGTTCAATGGCACCTTCGACCTCTTGCGACCGTATTAAGATCAAAAGTAAAACGACTTTAAAGCCAACATGTTGCTATTGGGGAAATACCTCATTACACTGAAATACTTGCTAAAAACTCTTAAATTAAACGTGAAGTATTCAGTGTGTGCGCAGGTTGTTCATCAGTCAGTAGCTTGATTTCTTTTGTCACACCTCTGTCATCGTTCGTCACGGCCAGCTGGGGCGTGGGGTCACTGGGTGGGTTCAACAGAAGGTGAAAGGACTGGTGGAATGAACCAGGGGTCACGCCAGGTCATTTTTCACGTCTTTAGAAAGCAATATTCAAGCCTTCCTTACACAAAAGAGTATTTTTCAGCCAAAGAAAAATGTCCATGATGACAAATTGATTTTACAAAGTGTGAACTGTAATTTCACCCTAATAATAGGTGGTTGGTTTCAAAGGAAGAGCCATGTTGGGGGAAAAGACAAGCTGTCGCGCAGTCTCAGGTGTAATTTGCGTGTTGTAAACAGCAGCGTCTAACCATATTGTCTGGCATCAGATCATATTTTACCATGTTAACACACCATCTGCTTATCCTCCCTCGTAAGCATACATTATCCAAAATGAGTACGCCAGGCTGCCGCATCGCAGAGCGCAAGCAAACACACAAAAGGCACGCGCCAGCCAACACAAACGTATTCCCACTGGGATACATGCAAATATAGAGAAAAAACATAATATATGACTGCATACATATGGACTGTATACATCAGGGGTGTCAAAGTCGGTTTAGTTGGCAGGCCACATTCATGCCAACTAGATGTTGTCTGTATTTTGGGCCAGAAAAAGATAAAATAATGGGTGAAAAATGAGCATCCAGAGCCAGATTAAGTTTAATTGGATCTCTATTGTTGTCAGTGGCAGGATAGGAGTCCATTTTGGGTCACTTTCTTGTGTTTTTAGGGTATTTTCAGGTCAATTTTGCGTGGTTTTCTATTGATTTGAAGGGGATTTTCGGGTTACTTTCATCAGGTACTTTTGGGCTAAGTTACTTGGGTTTCTATTGATTTAAGGGCGATTTCCGGGATACTTTCTTTAGGTACTTTTGGGCTAAATTACTTTCTATTGGCTTAGGGACATTGTAAAGTCCAGACTTGAGATCGAACCTTTAAAATGAGACCTGAACCTGAGCTCCATTCATTTTCTATGGGAGAGTAAACAATTGGCACAAAAGTCCAGAAATCAGAAACAACCAAACATAAGGTTATTTTCCCCATTTATGAACACAAAAAATTGATTAGTCAACACTTTCTCCACTGCCTGTTTGATCTTATTGTTGCCCTTTTTGTGCTTCTATCAGTGGCACTCACTACAAAAGCCCACCTCCAGGCCACTCTTCAATCTCAGTTTACACTGGCTGTCTTTTACATGCTTTATTTTGTCCCGTAGCTCTAAGAGAGGATGCACTCTAGCAAGCTAATGATTGCCTTACCCAGCGGTTATTGATCACAGCCATGATTGATCTGAGGATCCCTCCGATTATTGGGTCATTAATCAGTCCTGGATTACCCTTTCAATGGAGCTGCCACACACTGGCCCATGTTTGCTGACGGATGACCGGCGATGAAGAGCTGGAGGAGGAGGAGGAGAGGACCTGCAAGGGAAAGGGAGCGTCAACATTAAAAAAGTCCAGATCTCAGTGCTCAAAACTCAAGAAACAGCTTTTATGGGTCATTTGAAAAAGGGAGGACATTTTGACTTTAAACGGACTGTGCAGTCATTTGGATGATTTGTACATGAAATACGTTTGAAGAAAGTGAAAACGTGCAAAGCCTGTGAATGAGTTGCTGAGGTTTAGTAAAAAAAATCATTTTTTTTTTCATCTCAGAGGCCTTAGATTTTTTTTGCAAAAAAAGGAACTGAGGTGACGTCACCTCCCTTTTGGACTAATCCTCCTACCGGATAATGCTAAGTCTGTCAATTGCATCTTCCTCATTTATTTTGACATCAGTTGACAAATTAGAGCCTCCGACCCTCTAAATCAAGGGTGTCAGACTCGGGTTAGTTCCCGGGCCGCTTTAATGTCAACTCCATTTTATGTGGGTCGGACCATTTTAGATATAATATTTAGATTTTTTTAAATAAATGGATTAAATGAACTGGATTTAAGGTCCTGATATTTCAGTTTTTTTTATAGAACAATAGTTGTTTTAGCTTTTTTAAATATTTTTTTAGATTTTACAAAATGATTTTTGAACTAAAAACAGAAAAAATGATAAAAAAATGACAATTATTGATTTAAAAGGGGGTGAATCAGGAAATGTAATATATACATCCATACTCTTCATATAAATTTGATCCTAAAACAGAAAGTCGGCACTCATGATTTACTTTCTCGGGCCACACAAAATGATTCGGCGGGCCAGATTTGGGCCCCCGGGCCACCACTTTGACATTCGTGTTCTAAATGAATTAACTTTTTATTTATTTTCAACAATGCTTATCCTAGCCGGGGTCGCTGAAAACTATACCCGCTAAATTCTGGCAAAATGCACACAGCAGCCAACCCCGACTGGTCGCCAGTCTATCGTAAGACACCCATAGAAACATATAACCATTCACACTCACAATCAATCTCTATAATTTCCCCATTTTTTACCCAAATATAATGTTGCATAACCTCCAAAAACAAAATTATCGTTTCATCTCAAAGTGAAAATAAAACGCATATTAAAAAATATTATTAATGTTGCTTAGTACAACAGCCCTGAGCATTGTTGATGTGTTTTATGTTCTAATGATTCTCCATTTACGACACCTCTAACCTACACTTTTAATATCAGCCACTTTATCCGTCCCTAATTGGACATCCATCTAATGTTCCCCAAGAGAAAAATAGGAAAGCACTTTCTCAGTAGTGAGTATTGACCGTGCTTGTAATGTTGCCGATTGCATCCACTCCGACTGCGTGGCTTTGTTGTGCCCGTCGGTCCCTTGCAGAGAGACAAACTGACGTGAGGGTAATTATGGATAAATAATATATACTCCATTCGATTCTCAAGGAACTTGTGTTTATAGCCAGGAATGCACAAATGCACAAATGCGCACACCAACAGACTTATGACGATTTCCCACTGTGGAAAAACATCTTTTAATGTCTGTACGTGTTGTGCATGTGCGAGAGAATCTTGGCTTGTGTGTATGTGTGATATATCCCCTTTCTACTCCCTGATATTAAATTTCAAAATGATCAAAAAAATACTTGACAGTCCTGCCAGGATCATCAATCACCTCAGCAGGCCCAAGAAAAGTGTGTATATGTGTGTGTGTGTGTGTGAGCAAGAAAGGGAAAAGAGGGGGGGGGGGGGGGGCAAGTATGGTTAAGTAGGGAAAGAGTGGGGGGCTTCTGGGGAGCTCAAATACATACATATAGTTAGGAGTCTATGTGTCTGCACTGGGGAATTGGAGTCATAAATCAAACAGGCTGTCAGGAGAGGTGCTGGGCTTGTTGAAATACATGAAGGGGGGAGTGTTGTAGGACTGTGTGCGGAGCAAGGGGGATGGGGGAGTAGGGGGGGAGTGGGGGGGTACTCTGTCATTCATGTGCAGCATCACACAGGGAACCCAAAGCAATTTCCCCTGAATGTCAGCGAGAGACACAAGGTGGGGCAGATAAGGAAACGGCGTGCATGTGTACCAGAGTACCAGAGTCTCTCTCGGTCCTCGCCCTCCCCCGTCTTCGACCCCGGGACGGAAGACACGGGGCCCAAATCTCATTATGCCGACAAGATAGAATTTGCTTTCTGTGTAACCTTATTATCCTCACCTAGATAAGGAGGTGTAATTGCTCAAAGCAACAACAGGGTAACAACAGCGCCTCTGTCGGTGTGTGTATATGCGGTGTTAAAATGTCTAAAGTTCAAGGAAAAATAAGAGTAAGATCTAAGATATGTTGTCAAAGTGGTGGCCCGGGGGCCAAATCTGGTCCGTAGCATCATTTTGTGTGGCCCGGAAAATTAAATCATTAATGCCGACTTTCTATTTTAGGATCAAATTAAAATGTAGCATAGATGCATATTCAAATTCCTGATTTTCCCCCTTTTAATTCAATAATTGACATTTTTTATCCATTTTTCTGTGTTTTTAGTTCAAAAATAACTTAGTAAAATCTAAAAATATATAAAAATATTTTCTGTTTTACACTTTAATATGGAACATAATGAGGGCTTTTGATCCAGTTCTTTCAATTCATTTATTAAAAAAAATGTAAACATTATATCTAAATAAATATACACTGACATACGGATTTTCCGGAGTATAAGACGCCATTTTTTTGTTTTATAGTTTGTCCAAGGATGCCAGTGTTGATAACTTCAACATACATATATATACTTTAAATGTCATGCAGATATCCCTCGTTATAATGTATATTAGTGTCATTTTAGGGCAATATTTTTATCACTTTGTTATGTTTCCACAGCTGCGTTTGGGGAGAAAACTATAGTAATCTTCAGAATGTAAGCGTTTATGGTATAAGTTTGGGATTGTGGATATGCCAAGTTGCTGGAGTTTATGAGTTCCACAGAAAGTTCACCAAGTTTTGGAGATCTTCAAACAAATCTGTTTTATGTTAAGTACGAACGAGTAAGCAAGGGACTTCAGCTACACTTAATGGCAGCAAGTTTTTCAGGGAAACAAAATTGTAAACACGTCCGATATACAACCCCGGGGTAATTGGTTTTTTGTATACTGTATCTATCTATAAGGAGAACAGCAATGTTTGAAGTACCCGAAACTTTATTTAAGTGTTTTTGAATCATGGAATGTGCTGCACTGATGGTTTAAATCTATTAATATGGGCTATTAGAACATTTAAAAAATCATATTGCTTTTTGGAGGGTATAATTATAGGCAGGGAATATTTTAACAGCTCGGTTTGTGCCCATCCCTGCAAAAACAACAACCTACTTTTAACTCCTATTTTTGTATTTTTTTTACAGCTATTTACAATATGTACGTACATAAATTAAGAGTGATAATGATAAGATTAAATTGTCAAATTTGTTAAACTTTGTTATAACAAGCCAATATAATTCAGTTCTGCCAGAAAATGAAATTAAATCAATTAAAACTTAAAAAACATCAAACCTGATTAAAAAAAAGATCTCGACATGCATATTTTGTTTCTGTTATTGGCTAAATGTTTCTCAACAACTACAAAATCGGCCCTTTCAATAATAAATCCATTAATGAATTTTACTTTTTTAAAAACGACTAAAAACAAACAAATTTGAGAATCCTTATGCATATATTTGGAGTGTCTGGGAAATATCAATCTCCTCTTTTAGCTCTCGTTACACCCAAAGATTTTTTTGCAGGATTTGAGGCAACCTTTTGTCAGTTATTCTTTGAAGAACTGGAGCTACTTTGTGGATTTCACAATCCACACAAGGGCTTTTCAAGTTTTCACTGGCAAAATCCTCCCGAGTGGATTTGATCCACAAAAAACATTGAACATTCACTCTGATCTGTCACAGTAAAACAAACTGAAAATAATAGAGCGCCTCTTTACACATTACAGAAGAAAAACAGCAGTAAGTTGAGATCAACAATATTTGGGGAAATTTGCCCACTTCTGCCTTCACATATTACAATAAAAAACAGTCTTTCGACTCGAGTTCTTCCCGAAATAATGTTAAAACTACTCGTAAGGAAGCAAACCCAAGCAAATCTTTCAAAAAGAACTTGATGGCGGATGTAACAAAACGCGTGGGTCATACAAAAACACTTTTGGGAAATGCCAAGTCTCAGTTCCATTCTAAATCACTCAAAATTTATTCAGCTGAAAGGAAAATCTGCAAATGTGGCATTGGAGTAAGTCTAGCAATTTTGTGGTTGACCCTGTTGAAAGAGAATCAATTTCAGTGTGTTTGAATCTACATGCATTGGTTTATACACCCTTTTGACCACCCACAATGCACCTCACTGGAAGTCCAACTCCCTCTACTAGCCAAAATCAGCAGGGAAAGGTTAATTTGATGTGCTTGTGGGGAGCAAAGTCCAAGAGAGGGGAAATGTGGATGATTTGTACCCAGACCATAATGGAACCAGTGGATACGGCAGTGGGACTCGCCGGGGTGTCGAATCAACGTTGCCACCCAGAATGTTTGCCATAGTCTATGGCCTGGCTCACTATCCATGTTATTTCTATCTTTACGGCACTCGCCTAGACCTCCGCAGCTTAGGTTTTATTCGAGACCGCGGTCTTCAAATAGCAACGCGGCATGAAATCGGACAGAGCGCGAGGAACTGCCTTGCGCTGCCACAATCCCTGTCATTACTTTGTCAAGAGAGACATCAGAAATGTGGCGAGGTAAAGCCCAGGAACGTAAATTATGGACTTGTATTCGGTAGGAACAACAATTACAACACTTGAAAGCTTTTATTTGACAAAAAAAAAGCAATACAACAGTATCAGGTTCTGTCTGTCAGGTCCCATTTGGGCTTCTTGTCACTCGGGAATGTAATCCACTGTAAAGAAGGCAGAAGCCACGCTAATCTTTTTTTGGGGGGGCCGCTTAACAAAACTATCCCTGGTCGGTTTGAGAACAGTTTTAGCACGGTTGTTGAAGGTCTGCTTCAGTCGAGGATTTTTTTTCTTCGTTTTTTTTCCCCTGCCACGTATCATTGCGTTTAAGCCAGGGGTGGGCAAACTTTTCAGCCCGGAGGCTACATTGACTTTAAATATTTGACAGATGGGCCGGCCGGGTCAGCACAAGATGCGATACATATAGAAAAGTGCATCCGTTAACAGTACATATGAAACATAAACAGAAAAAAAGGACTAAAGTATTAACATACTCATCATTAAAGTAAGAAGTATAGTAAAGTAGAAAGTAAAGTAAAAAGTCATGTAATAAGAAATATTAAAAGTTAATTTAAAAAAGATAGAGGGGCTGTAAAACACGAAAAACAAATAAGAGTAGACAGAGATACTGCCACTGGCTTCCGCGTGACGGCGCTATCTTGGAAAAAAATATTTGGACAACATCGGCAGGCCGGATTAAAAGGCCTAGCGGGCCGGATGTGGCCCGCGAGCCGTAGTTTGCTCATGTCTCCTTTAAGCAATGGTGGAAAGTGAAGACTACTTATGTTACTCTCATTCCGACACCTTGCTGTGCCTGACTCTCAAGTCTGAGCCTGCCAGAAAAAATACAAAAACAAAAAGCCCGGGTTGGGTGAGGAAACATTTTCTGTTTTGCGAAGCAACGAGTCGACCTGGGTTTCCCTCCTGTTGAGAGCGCTTTGATGGGCCTACTTTTCTGCTGTGATCCAAAGGCGCCAAAGAGCAAACAGAAGGAAGAGCAGAAGGGGGGCGATGAAAATTTCACTCCAAGGAGGTGGCGCTGGTCTCAGCCAGTGAGTGTTAACCGCAATGAGAGGTGAAGGTCTTCCCGGTTCCCACCTTAGATGAGAGCTTTCAGCTGATAGAGTTAGCGTAGCGAGGCTTTGCGGTCTCATGTTTCCCCTTGTAAATCCCCTTCCTGACTGTGGGAATACACAACCTTGTTTACATTCCCCAAAGTTACTACTTGCAACAACAAAAAAATGGCGTCCACCAATCATCGAGCTCTAAAAATAATATTTGGAGTTCTGTTGCAAAGATTTCTGTTCACAATTGTAGCTATCAATCAAATTCCTTTTGTCATTTGAATTCTCACTAGATCTATAGTTTTTAATTTTATATTAGTTTTTGTTTTATCTTTCCGAAAATAACTATGTCTAAAATGTCTTTTGCTGTGTCTGTATTCTCACCGTCTTGCTACTGTGACAACGAAATTTCCCAAATACGGGATGAATAAAGTTATCCAATCCAAAGCAAATTTACTCAAAAACTAATCATTAAATGTCAATGAAAGACCCTAGTGGGAAAATATAAAATCTTCACACGGGAAAAGTTATTATTTATACTATATTCACCCTCCATTGACTGTGATTTAGCAAGGAAAGATGAGTCAATCTGTTTTTTTGGTGAAGCCTCAGTTTGGGTCGTGTTTGTGTAGGTTGACATGGTGGGAGGATACGCTGTCTGGCAAATAGCTCAACATTCTCACATCTGACTGACTGACAATTGGACAGACCAGCTGCTGTCCTTTCTGCAAAGACAGGATGACAAGAATACGTGTGCATGTGCGTGTGTGTGTGTGCGTGCGTGCATTTTGGACAGCATGTTGGAGATTTGAAGTCACTGTGTTCCCGTCATCTTCTTTGTGCGCTCCACATTCTGCTGCCCTTTGTGGCGGCCTCTTGCAGCGGTGCCGACTGACAGGCTGTGAATAGACGACCCCGCTGCGCGTTGGCGGCCCGCTGCGTGGAGTTAAAACCTAGGCAGCCCCTATTAGTGTCACTGGCTCATACATGTGCGGGTGAGAAGCCGTGTGCCCATCACCGAGCATTTCTTCATTCTTGTCCTTTCCTTATTTTTGTATTTTTGCCCAATGCATGGCATCAAATTCCAGTTTGCAATCAGGAGATTGTCGTAGGTTTCCGTCAATGGGCTTAAAAGTCGCAAAATTTAGCGGGGCTCGCGAAAATCAGTCATTTGGATGGATTTCATATTGGCAAAAGATAGTAATATAAATCCTAAAATCTAAAAATAAATGATGGGATCTCTACTTTAACTCCCCCCACTGTTTCTTATTGGGAAAAAAACAAAAATGTATTTATTTAATTTCTATTAAAAAGGCATCAAAAATGTTTTTGTTGCCTTTAAACGATCAGTCAATAGTCAACTCATCATTGATCCATTGTTGTCTTTCAACAATTAGCCACTAGTCAACTCATTGTTGATTAATCATGGCAGCCCTAGTTGGCCCACTGAGGGAAACCATAACTGCAATGTCGCCCATGGCAAAAAAAGGAGTCCGACACCCCCGATTTAAGGCTATTCTAGCTGATTGAGGTTGACATGTGGAGGCCACTACAGAAAGATAATCAACCAATCACTGGGCTTCAGCAATCGGATTCTTATTTCCTAGCGAAGAAAAGTTTTTCCCCAAGAGGCTTAATTGAATTTGAAAAGTGAGAGGGGAGGGGGTGGGGGGGGGGGGGGGGGGGACACTGGCCGAAAGAATGTGTGAAGCAGCGGGAGAGTCAGTGTGTGCATCCTAGCATGTTAAACATTGCCCCCTCCTACTTTTGCTCTTCACTGATCTGCTTTCAGGTCAGACATGATTAATGATCCTCAGCTGTCATGTACATGTCACGCTCTCACTCCCACCCGACATTTTCTCTTCATTTCCAATCCTGCTAATTCAAAACTGGTAGTAGCACGGACCAAATCCGGACACTCGTGAGAAGTATCAGAGGGAAACCATAACGACCAAAAAAATACAAAGATGTGACTGTCTCCAAGAAAAATATTAGTCTTTAACTAAAAAAGAAACAGCACAAATAAACTAGTTCTAGTTTTTAAAAGGCAAGGGTTCTCTAAACTTTTGCTTGGTAGGCTACCAAAAACAACTTTTTTAGCTCCTAAACTGACCTATATTTTTTTATTATTATTAATTTATTATTATTTAGCCCCTAAACTGACCTATATTTTTTTATTATTATTAATGTATTCAAATTGACTTGCAAAGTTGTCATCAAGTTCAAAACTGAGTTTTATTTAAAAGAGATCCTTAGATACAAACAAATATATATTGGAAAATAATATGGGTTAAAGTATAGGTCTTTTTTTCATATGAAAATTTACTGGTCAAACAATTGTATGTAGATGAAAAATTGACTTGCACTATATAACATTTTATGGGGCTATGGTCCTATTTCAGATCAAGCTGTAGCTCCATATAAATTTAATGGGGTTCCAGGAAGTATTTTTTTCTTTCATAAGTCATATTCCATACTTTTTGGACTACAAGTTAAACCTGAGTATAAGTTGCATAAAGCAAAGTAAAAAAAAATTAAAAATCAATAAAGAGGGGAAAAAATGTTCCATTAGAGTATAAGGTGCCTTGTTTAAAATGGAATTTCTTTAAAAACCAAGAACAAAAATCATAAATTAAAGTAATATAAAGCTAAATAGTCTGTTATTGTCTGTCATTAACAGTTATTTGGCAAAATGTAGCTTAAAAAGCACAAGAAAACAACTTAACTATATAAATAACATAGCCAATCTATGAAAAAAGTGGGAGTAATATAAAAATCAAAGTATTAAACAGTTTACAATTCATTATAGTCTGCTTATTCTTACATTCACAAAATATATACCATGTTAACACATTGAGAAAGGTTCCACTTGCTCCTGCTCTCTCTAAGAACCATGCTTCACAATAGCTCAAATGGCAAAAAGAATAATAAAAATAAAGACAGGCAAGACACATGAACCTAAGCCAGAGTACACTTACAGATGTGAGTGAGCCCACGTACGCTTGTGTGTGTAGCCCAAGTAAAGCCAAGGCTTTTGTGCACGTGTGTTTGAGTGTAAGCCATGAATGTGCCATGTGAGGATGTCTGAAAGAGGCCAGACGCCGGGTGTCAAAAAGTGCCTGGTCCCCCACCCCAGCGAGATGATGGATGACGGCGAATGAGAAGTTTCCTCTCCTGGACTGCGGCAGGCTGCCGTCAGATGAACGGCCAGCTGCTTTCCATCGCGGGGGCCGCGGGCAACAGACTCTAGACTCAACTGGGGCTAGGATCCGTTACAATCCTGACAGTGCATGAGTACATTTGAACTAAAATGCACTGCTCAAACCACACACTTATAAAACACATCATTGTCTGCCTGGCTGACTAATGGCTTGTCACTGTGTGCTAATGTTAAACTTACTGCTTGGATACTTAACATTGACTATTTGGATACCGACAGTTTGGAACTTGGACAAAGAGAATACCAGAGCTGCCAAATGGGGAAAAAAAATCAGATTTCATAGTGGGTAAAAGGGAATTTTCCAATTTTGTGACCTATTTACCATCCATTTTCTACTGCTTTACAAATACAGTAATCCCTCGAATAGTGCGGTTAATGTAGACCAAACATAGCCGCGAGAATTGAAAAATCGCAAAGTAGGGCCACCGCTTTTTATTAAAAAATATATACTAGTATTAGTAGCAAGGGTGGCTTCTGCTTACAAGTTTCGCTTACGAGTTTTTATGAACTATTAAAAAAATGTTCAATAATTAATAGCAGAAAAGAAAAATCGCAAAGTAGTGACTGTAGGTTTTTTGTAGAATAGTTAATTTTTATATATCAGAAAATCAACACCAAAGCTGTTATGGTACTCATTTAACATATCGGGAATATCGGGATATTTTTTTAAGTTTAAGGTTGAGCAAGTAACCAGCAGAAACAATTGGAAAGGTAAAAAAAAAAAAAAGTACAAATGTCAATGTCTTAACATGTCAAAGTGGAACAAGTTGAAGAGATAGTTTTCCTTTCCTGGTACGATCCTGAGAAAAAGGTTGGTGGAAACGGCTCATCGCAAAAAGCAAACAAAACAATGTTTGGAGAGCTTATGACCAATACGGGCTCGCTTGACAGGCTGCCATGTACGCAGCCTTCAGTAGCAGAGCGACCTGTCATAAATATTGTTTATCTGTGAAACAATAGACGGAGAGCGACATTCATTCCCGGACTGTTTCGGTTCCCGGGTTTTGGGATTGTGCTGACACTCGTCAATTGTGCTGACGTTAAACTATATAATTGTGGTCCTGTAAGCCAATGGAAAGTCAATTGTTCAATGGATTGGTCGCCCACTCCTGTCTAGATGGAACAATTCCAGTCTCGTTGGTTGACGGTTTTCAGGACTATTTCTCTATCCTGAGGTGCTTGTCCTCAATATAGCCCCAAGTGAGCCTATCAGAGCTGATTTGGGTGAAAAAAGAACAAGCATTCTCACATAAGTTTATATTTTTGGGGAAAATTGGGTTAGAGCCTAATGGGTGTCTAAACCAGGGTTGCAGTGAGTCCAAGTTTTCAAAAAAAAAAAGTATAATCAGTTGATTACAGTCAGACGCCGCTTGTTTCAGAAGAAACCTCATTGGTTAAACAATCCAAGCTGGATCAAGTACAAGAAACACCTTCAATGGCGGCCCTTTTGTGCTATCGTTTCAGAGACTTTACTTCATTTAGCTTGCGGGTATGTGGAGAAAAACTAAAGCCGACACAATCCACACAACAGCCACCGCGCTGAATATTTCAGAATTCTTCCAACCTGTTTTCATTTAAAAGATACAGTATACGTCTTTAATTAAAGTTGCCTAGCATCATTCATCTCCTCATTGGCTGTTTTACCATTACCAAGACCTATTAGAGTATATTTGCTGGTGATGGAAACCACAACCAAACTTTGATCAGCATGAAAAAAGCATCATGTGGAACGAAGCCACTTCTTGAGTGTCTGATTTATTGACCCTGCAGGTCGAATTGCCATGAGATGACGATGACTATTTGTAATACCCAAGAGAGGGAAATACAAGTCGTAATGGAAAGAGTGAGAAAGCTAAGGAGGAAAATAATCTGCTTCTTCTGCTCTCTAGGATTTATGATTTGCATATTTATGCCTAACATCCTTACAAAAACAACGTAAATCAGCAAAATACCAACGATAATGTAATGAGTCATTTAGGATGTATGAAATGACACTTCTTATCTTCAGATAAGAACCAGGTTTCTTCTATATGTGAATAAACTTGGTCTTATCGGCATCATTTTGGGGACAAAAGCAAGTCATACAAACCTGAAAGAGTAAATGCCCAAATCAGAATTGCCGACTTTAACCTTCAATGTAAATTTAGTCTCAAAGATCCTGAACAAATAAGGACTTATTCCACATGTCATCGGGCCTATCATGTGAATGATATGTTTCAGTGCACACGCATTGAGATTCAGAAGAGAATGCGTTCCAAGGTGAGCCTCCATTTCCATTTAACCCATCAATCATCAAGCCAATGTGCTTTTGTCATTGCCATCCCACTCATTTCGTCCTACACTCCTACTCACGTCTTCTCCTCCTCCTTTCGCCTCTTTCCCACTCGTTCACCCACTCGCTCTGCACTCCTGTATTCCCTCCTACTTGCCTTTTGTGAGACATTGCCAGATAGCGGAAATCTTGGTGTATTTTGATACGGACATTACGGTGAAAAACGTTTTTTTTTCACATCTCCATCTAAACCAGGGATGTCAAACTCAGATTGGTTATATTCATAGCAAAAAGATCTCATGTGGGTCTGACCAGTTTATTTTTGTCCATAAAAGGGTAACTTAATGGCCGCCATTGATGGTGGTTTTGTTAAATGAGTACATATCATTTTAAACTGATCAAAAGCCCTTGAATCAAAATCGCACCCGCCAACACTGTGTCGTTACACAAAGAACAAATGTTATATCGCATTGTCATAAAAGTGATGACTTACCCCTTAAATACAAACTAAACATACATGTAAAAACGACTAATTTTTCAAAGACTCCCTCAAAAGCCAAAGTACTATTATCAATCAGATTAAAAGGTACACATTCTTCTTCTTTTCTGGCAAGTGAAGAAAACAATTTTGCCAAGAAATACAGAAACAAAGTAAATTGTCGTCAAACCAAGTCCATGTTTTTCATCACTTCCATAAAAATGTAAGATGAAAGCGCCTATTTACTAAAAAAAAAAAATCCAAACTACTATCTAACCCAACATCAACAGCCAAAAGGCTGTTATGTCAAATAACATTCCTTTCCTGCTCTAGTTTACCCTTAAGGACGGGCTACTTTATAAATATGTATTACATGTATAATAAAGGCTTGAGAGTTTGAGTTGATCCCCACCTTCTTTCCTTCATCACTCTCTGTCTCCACTCTCAGCTGTTCAAATATTGTTTTTCTATTTAAACTGAGCTTGGGGAAATATTTACTCTGGGCCACTGAAGCAGACTGGATATGAATGGCCATCATCTCCTCTTGTCAAATTAGCCGCCGCTCACTGCTTGCTAATGTCTGGGTAGTTGGACAGACTGGCAGGGTGGCGATTGACTCAAGACTTGGTATGGACATCACGTGCCAGAGAGACCGTCTCTAGGGTTCGGGACACAGCACGACACCCCCTCGGGTTACCGTACAGGGTACTGGCTCGTATTGACAATGACCTACAGTGCGAAAGAGCTACACCGTGTTGATGTATGGAAGTGCGGTACTTGTTTAAATACGTGAATCGTGTAAACTTTGAGAGAGCAGGAAATGATCTTATGGTGCAGCCGGTAGGTTTTTAATGAGATGAAACGCTGCGAACATTTGCGAACGAGAGCCTTGATGATTGCGGTCGGAAAGTTCATTTCGGAGTTATTTTAAGTCATTTTGAAATTTTTAATTCTATGGGTCTACAAGTAGTACACTGCACTTAATGGTTTAATAATAGCGTTTTCGTGTCAGAATGCCGATGTCCAATCAAGGGGAAAAAAATGTTGGACTGGTTTCTTCCACGTGGAATGAATAAAAACATGGCATCCAGATGGAGGAAAATCTTGCAGAGGGTTTTGTTTTCTTGTGGTCACTATATAAACACTATAATTTGGAAAAGGACTGTAAAAAGTGTAGAATGAGAAGTAGTACATTTAGTAAACATTCAGGAAAATGTGGTTACAGCTGGCCAATTGTAATGGAGTAAAATTGATTTTTTATTGTGGAAATAATTCCATGTTATTATTTTGTTAAATTACCCAAATGAAAGAAAAATGAAGTCAATTCAACAGATAAAAAATGTGTTTTCAAGGTCAATAGTATTCTTTTAACTTGGCAACATTAGCATATGATTTGGAAAAAATACACTAAGCCACACCTACTCATTTTTTCTAATGCAATATATGATTTAATTCTATTTCTAGATGCCAACTCTACATTTACTGTGCGCCATTATAATATTTGCTTTAATAAAATGAACGTTATAAAATCACAAGATTAAAAGATCAGTTAAATTATTAGATAAGACGTGTTTATTGGTGTAATAAGACGTTATTGCGAACATAATTGACCTTTTAATGAAACATAGCCGTGGATAAAGTCTTAAACAGGTCTCGGACAGAACAATGAGGTTAATAGCAGATAGTAGTAGACCAACGTGCTAATGGAAAGGTGCATTTTCTTCTGAAAGGGATCCGTATAAGCCCACGAGATGCCTCTGAAAGTGAGAATAGCAAAGAGAAGAAAAGCAGCCGCCGTGCTGATATCGATCTTCTGCCAGAGAGATTGATAGAGCAATAAGGAGCTGAGGAGAGCAGAGATGAGAAGTGGAGTGAAGGGGAAGGAGGGCAAGGTGAGGGAGAGGATTGCAGCGTGGAAGATAAATGGACAGGGCAGGCACCAGTGAATTCCACAGAAAAGAAAAGATGGCGGGGGTGGGGTGGGGGGGGAGACAAGGGAGAAGGTGGGAGACGGAGAAAGAGTGATGGCGAGATGCATCGGAGGATAGGTGAAAGATCAGGTGTCTTGTTTAATTAGGTCAAGGAATGGATGAAGAAGGACTGCTGGATGATTTGGAGGAAAGATGGAGAATGGATAAAGACAGAAAAAGAATCAGAGCGTTGATTGGATTCATGTGGAAATGGGTATTGGGTTGAGGATTGCCCAGACACTCCAAAAGGTGACCTATTGACGTTTAACTGGCATTGTACATATTCTTTATTGAAGTCATCAGTAAAGTGCCGTCATTTGACAGTGGCTGCTGTCTGGGTGAGGTTAGGGGTAATGCGTAATCATTCTAGTTAAAAAATTGCGGTATCGTGAGGATAAGCCGGATAGAAAATGTATGACGGTGCATATCCGACAAAAAGTTCAGAGTTCAAGGCTTGCGTGAGTTTTCTGGTTTCCTCCCACCTCGCCAAAAACATCCTTGAACCCGCTAAATTGTCTGAACTTGCTATGGTTGTTTGTCTCATCCGGTCTTGCGATTGGCTAGCAACCAATTCATGGTGTCTCAGCCTACTACCCAGATTTGGCTGTGACAGGCTCCAGCACCCCCCAACCCTTGTGATGCTAAGCCAGGGGTGGGCAAACTTTTGGGCCCGGGGGCCACATTGACTTTAAAAATTTGAAAGATGGACCGGGTCAGCACAAGATACGATACATATAAAAAAGTGCATCCGTTAACAGTACATATGAAACATAAACAGAAAAAAAGGACTAAAGTATTAACATACTCATCATTCATCATTACAGTAAAAAGTATAAAGTACAAAGCAAAGTAAAAAAGAATGTCTTAAGAAATATTAAAATATCATTTAAAATAAGATAGAGGGGCTGTTTAACAATAAACAAATAAGAGTGGACAAAGCTACTGCCACTGGTTTCCGCGTGACGGCGCCATCTTGGGGTAAAAAACATTTGGACAACGTCGGCGGGCCAGATTAAAAAGCCTAACGGGTTATATGTGGCCCGCAGGCCATAGTTTGCCCATACCTGTGCTAAGCGATACAACATGAATGTTCCACCATTACTCAGCCCCAATCCTAGCCAATCGGTGAGCTTTACTACCCTACCACCAGAAAGAAAACAATTCTTCGTACAGTAGTTGCCCTTCAGCACATGCAAAACACGTGTCTCACGCTCTGTTAAACGTTTGCTCCGTGCATATAATGAGCACATTACTACAGCCAGTCTATCATTTTGCCAGTAAGAACTCCATTTCCTGGTAAATTCACCTCAGTTTGTCAGGAGTCATTACCTTCACCAAGGTTCCTAGTAGGTACACGCAATGCAATATATACATGCTTACATACACACACCCAATTGCACTAATACCCGAACTACGCACTAGCGTTATAAGAAGTGACAAACGTGTACACACAAGCAAACACACCTGAGGCAAATATTGGAGCCACATGTGTTTTTGCATTGCTGTGGGCAGCAGAACATGACCTGCTTTCACTCCTCATTAGTTGCCATTTGAATGAGATGCTAGCAGACACTTGGCTAATGCAAAAGGTCAATCAAATGTTTTAAGGTTTACGACGAAGAATACCGCAGGCTACAAAGATGGAGGGAGAAAGAAAGTCAAGGTTCATTTGGGGTATTTTGAATGACACGGTTGATCCACACATTGGCAAAAATGTCGAACTGCTACTTTGGAACGAAGCATGCTTTTGTTCCGTTTGGATTTGTAAAGGGGTCATTGATGAAATATAAACTTGTTTCTTAGGCCCGAGGGTGTAAAACGTCAAAAGGATAGCATAATAAATGACAAGCTTTCAAGTTAAACGATCAGAAAACACAGAATGGATTTTGCACTGTGGACAATAGCTATAGTCTGACTCCATTGATTTGACACCAGCTTTTATTGTGCTCCATTGATGTCGAAAGCCCCTTGGATCCCACCGTAGCCTGAATTATTCAGGGAGAGCGTTTTGTTTTAATGTCAAGGCTGTGGAGTAACTTGAGATTGGTGATATTTGATGATGTGCAGCAGGAGTAAAAGGCCTATTCTCAGGGTAGCCATGTGACTTTTTTCCAATATCCATCAATCTGATTCGTGTCGGCTCATGGAGAGTTGGTATCAAGTTTAGGAAGGGCAATGGTTGGATTTTATTTTACTAGGCATTTAGTCTCGTGACAGTCTCTAACATATATTTTTTCTTTTCTTAGATCGGACAAGTA
Organism: Stigmatopora nigra; assembly: GCF_051989575.1. Lineage (NCBI taxonomy): Eukaryota > Metazoa > Chordata > Actinopteri > Syngnathiformes > Syngnathidae > Stigmatopora > Stigmatopora nigra. The sequence goes on along the minus strand of NC_135511.1, from coordinate 14,163,195 downwards.
AAATATGGTTTCAGAAGAATCTCTAAATGTTATTTTTTCTCTCTCAATACCAAGTAATTTTCTTATAAATACATTAAACGACAAAGAGGTTGTTTAATTTTTTTTTAATTTGGGGTTTGGTTGTTTTTCTTTGAATTTATCTATTTGTTATTGTTTTATTATTTGACATTTTGTGGCGAAGAGAAAAATAATCATGTATTTGTCCCATTATATTACTTATTTTGTATTAAAAATAGCAAAAAAATGTGAGGAAAGAAGTTCATATTTTTGGTGTAATTTTTTAAATTGAATTTGTTCATCCTTGTTTTTAAATGATCATTACTGCCACCAAGAGGACTGGAGGGGAGCTGCATTACCCAACCACAAGGACTCAACATGAGGTCACAGTGTTAACGTTGATCTTATTATAAGAACAACTTCTTTCTGGCCCAACACCTTACTAAAATAATATTGGCGTTTCCTTTAATTCGTCATCCATTTGCAGAGAGGGTTAAAAGATCCGCCGAGAAAGGAAGAGAGGACAAAAGTGTTTTGGTTAAGATTCAGGGCAGGCGGTGGAGCGAGGCTATCATTACCATACATCAGGACAATAAATGAGGCTTTCAGCAGACCGTAATAAGAGTTTGATAAATCATCCGGGCCAGAATTAACTAGACGTCAAAACAATGTGAAGACTCTGACTGATGGTAGAGGAGGGGCCACGAGCACAGATTAGTGTGGCTGGAAATGATGGACCTCTTAGAGGAGGGCGTGGGGGGGTTGCAAAGTATATTTTTCAAGAGGAAGAATAAAATGTAAGAAGCACAAGGACAGAGGTTTGTGGACTATAAAACACAGAGATGCTCTAGCACTTTTATTTTGATGAGCATTTTAGAAAGGACCAACTATTTTATTTTAACAAGACTGTTTAGATCAGGGGTGTCAGACTCGGGTTGGTTCGCGAGTCGCTTTATAATATATATATTTAGATTTTTTTTAAATAAATGGATTAAATGAACTGGATTAAAGTCCCTGAATATTCAGTTTTTTAGAGATCTAAAACGATGTTTATTTTAGCTTTTTTTAAAAACATTTTTAGATTTTACAAAATGATTTTTGAACTATAAACAAAGAAAATATGGATTAAGAAATAGCAATTATCGATTTAAAAGGGGAATAAAAATATCAGGAAATTTAATATACATCTATACTCATTTTAATTTGATCCTAAAACAGAAAGTCTGCACTCACTATTTACTTTCCCGGGCCACACAAAATTATGCCGGGGGCCAGATTTGGCCCCCGAGCCGCCACTTTGACACATGCTCTAGATATACATTGTCCTCTAAAATCAGTATAAAAGGCAAAGTGATGCGATTTTGAGCCTTTCCGAATTTTCCAAGCACAGCGCTACTTTTTGTATAGGCAAGCACGTGCGCTCTAATGTCAAAATCTCAGCGGCCAACCACTAATCCCGTTGGATATCATGTTGGGAGGTTAGTGCAGTTCGGCAAGCGTCACCATTCTGGGCTTCCCCTTTCTCACTCCCTAGAGGGTGGCTTTAATTGCCACGCTGCGACCTTTGCCGAGCGAGCGCCAGTGACAAGGCCTGTCTGTGGCGGTGGGAGGTGGTAGCAGCTCGATTATCTGTGACAGCAGATTCGGGCGTCGGGACGCCGGAGAGAGAGGGGGCGCTGGAGGCGGGGAAAGCGGGGCGGGCAGAGGACCCATTACGGGCTAATTGGAGGCGCTCGTCCTCGGAGCGTCGGCATCGTTCGCGTGCATCGCGAGAGTAGGCCAAAGGGGGAGTCAAATCCGCTCGGATCAGTACAGAGTGTTGTTGTGTTGAGTTTATGGGGAAAAAAATGCTGTTAAGGTTGTGAATTATGGGTTTGTTCATTATGAGGGCGGTTGGAGACTAAATACCAGGGGTTGGCGGTCAATATTTTGAGGAATGGTGCAAAATGAACTGTGTGAATTCATTTAAATGACATGGAATTTGGTGTGTTCTATTTGAACGAGTCAGGAAGTTAAATGGTGGACTTACTTCTACACAAACTCATAAATTGTATCTCATTAATTCCAACTAGCAATAAGAACTTAAAGATCAATGGCCCCTAGTCAACGGTTATCTTTTTTGATCTTTTTTAGTGGGAAATGCTAGAAAAACAAAGACAGATTTGTTAATTGGAAATAAAAATGTGAATAGCAATGAAAAATCACATCTAATCTTTTTGAAAATGAAATAATATAATTATTTTTTCATTCTACTTCGTCTTTTTTTAAAAATAGGTATATTTTTTTCATTTGTTTTACTTTCTGATTTTTTTTTTTTTATATATAAATGAATCATTTTTGGCTCATTTTATCAAGATGTCAAAATGTATTGGCCACCAATGAGTTAATTTATCAGGCTAAGCTTCCTGTAAAGTTTGCCCATAGGCAAAGTCATAGCACTCCCATAACTACTTTACAGATGTTAACTAAGCCTTTATGATATGTGGTGTCATGACTGACAAACAGCAACGTAATGACAACCATCTGGCAGAGTAATGAAAGCAGCAGTGGGAATGAGATGTTTTAATTAATCAAAGGCACTCCATTAGCTCTGATGAGTGACTTATCAGCTCTGGCTCATTATGCAAATGGAATTAAGATAGCTGAGCGCCCCGTGTCATTATTAACAGAGACGTTTAGCCTTTTCTTCTTCTTCTTTTTTGGTGACTAAAGTCTGGCCAAAAAAATTTTCATCTTCCATTGAAAAAACTCAAGTTTCTATGAGAATCTCTGTTTGAATGTGTATTATTACCACCTTGTTTTTTTTAAACCTTGTCATTCTAAGTTCATTATGTTGTGTACTTTTAATGTAATAGTACAATACTGTTAAAAACCGTTGATATAAGAAAGGGTTATAAAAAAGGGAATGTTTTGTGTGTTTTGTGTTAAAAGTACAAGTAGCAATGGTGGGATGCAATTAACTACAAATAGTAGTACAAGTACAAAAAACATATATATATTTGTCTTATTTCTGTAACCTCATCTTACAAAGGCTGCTGAACTCTGGCAACCTAAACGAAAACAAAGAACTTATCTAGTAATTGGCTGATTCTAAACACAGAATCCAAACAATAACGGCTGAATATCCACTATTAAAATGAAAAAAAAATCCCCAAAACGTCTCTTTCATGTACATTTGAATATTAGGGCAATTTAATTTTCCATTTAGATGTCATTCTTACACACAGCTCTTTTAAAGAGAGTTTTTTTTCTATCCACGACTTTACAGTGTTATATTAGCAGTCTGTTATATAAGTGATCTCTCAAAAGGGCTTTGAAAATGGATGATTTGGGGCTATTTGCAATGGTGAGCAATGTCACTCACTCAATGTGTGTGTGTGTGTGTGTGTGTGAACAGAGGCAGACAAGAGAATGACTGACACCCATGGCTCATATGTGTATGTGTGTGCATTTGTGTATTCTCATGGGGTGGGGTTGTGTGCCTCTGACCCCGTGATCATTAATCTCACTTGCTGTCAGGCTAATGGACACTGATGGACAGGATTATGTTTGCTCGCTCACACACACTCTCTCTCACACACACACACAAACATGCAAGTAAAGACAAACCGACCCAAAAAACTAAATATATTTTCACACTGTCTAGTGTTCATCCCTGAAATAGTTCTCTATACATGTACTGTATGTCTTAAACTACGCAACTATGCGGTCAATGTAAAAAAATCTTGTTGATAAGTCTGTGATTTACAAAATACGCTATTTCTATTCCTGATGTACTTTCACCTGCCTTATCCAAAGTCTTAAAAAAAGGCACGTGTTCCATTTCCAGAGTGGCCATGAGGTTGTCTCCATAACCCCGGTCTGACCACACAGATTCATCCAGCCTGCCAGCTCACTTCCTCCACATTTCAAGGCAATTACTCCATGTTGATTTAGCTGTCATTGAGGGCATGTGTTCCAGTGTGATTTATAGAGCGCCCGCCTGGTGCCAGTTGACTTGCGATAAATTGCACAATATTCTGAAAGGCTCATTTGCTTAGCGCTACATTAGGGGGCCGATGATTGCTACACAAAGCCATGTAAATGAGTTCTGAGAGGGGCCCCATCACTCAACATGTCATGTAGCCAATCCCATTATTATTTATGACTGGAGCTGGGCCGTGTTTCCTCTGAGGCCAGGCCAGACTCATATGTGTGCTTTGACAGCTCCGCTCCAGCGCCACTCTGCGTGCGCTACTGTGATATAAGACCCATTTGAGTGCAGAGCAGGAAGGAGCCAGACAGTCTATGTTATCTCCTGAAGGAGGAAGAATAAATGATGGAAAGATGATCTGCTAACTTGTTAAATCTTCCTGCCATCGCCCCTCATATTTTTGCCTTTCTTATCCAGTAAAGCGCACGTACACACACACACAAGTCTACAAATCCAGAGACGTCCCTGAATAAAAGCCTCTTCAGCTATCAGACAATGAAGGCGTACAGTTCATTGCTTTTATTCCTTCTTATCTGTTAGGCCTACCCTAGTTGGCCTTTTTCCACGGTGGCTCAGACAAGTCACAACACTGCGACTGACAGTGGCTGCTGTCAAATATGTCAGCTCTTCAAACCTTAAAAATGATAAGACTGCTGTCAAATCCAATGTTGTTCATATCTTAGTTGTTATACGATTAGAGTGATGCTTTACGTGTCTTTAGTTATTAGGTATAATCTACTTTTCATGTCCCGCTAGGTGTTGTTGAGGGGACGTCGTTTTGTGCGGAGCAAAACAATTTAACAGGAGCCGGGGGGGAAAAATATGAAAACATGTATTATTGAATGTGATATTTAAAATTGCTATAGTGGTAGTTTATCTTAGTTACCATTGAATCGTATGTACTATATCAAGAGTGTCAGACTCGGGTTGGTTCGCGGGCCGCTTTCACGTCAACTTGATTTCAGGTGGGCTGGACCATTTTAGATATAATATTTAATTTTTTTTTAAATGAATTAAAAGCCCTGAATATTCTGTTTTTATGGATCTAAAACAATGGTTATTTAAGCTTTTTTATATATATATTTTAACTAAAAACAGGAAAAAAATGATTAAAAAATGACAATGATCAATTTAAAAGGGAGAAAAACCAGGAAATGTATATATACATCTATACTCTTCATTTTAATTTCATCCTAAAACACAAAGTCAGCACTCATGATTTACTTTCCCGGGCCACACAAAATGATGCGGCGGGCCAGATTTGGCCCCCGGGCCACCACTTTGACACATGACTATGCCACAGACGTGTTATCAAGACACTTACAAGCAAAGCAAGAATTTCCCATTTTCATATTGCCTGGGTTCATAGTTTTCACATCCATTTCTCTTTTTTTCTTTTTTGCCCTTATTCTATGTCCTTCACGGCCTCTTCTCAACTCCTCCTATCTTCCTCCTCATGCTCGCCACTGGAGCTTTTTGTTTTTTAACGGATGAGTTATTGACTTAAGCAGGCCCAATTAATCAGGGTGTAATGGGGCTACAGGGAGGCCCAGGGAAGCAATGCATCATAGGCCAAAGATGAGTACTGTCAGACCTCTTATACAGCCCTCTTCCATCACTCCTACATTAATACCAGGCAGAAATGATGAAATAGAAAGAGAGTAAAAGGAGGTTTTAGGGGTTGAATAAAGTAAGATGGAAAACAGTAAGCTAAGCCATATTATTTGGTATAAATGTGTGCAATGGAGTAACAATGGCCTATGACTATGTTTCAAGCAATGATGATGACAGTGCGCCAGTTTTTTCATGTTATGTCTGGCTAAGATGGGATCACTAGGATTGAAATTTATCCCCAAACATAGCATACCAGAGAGTAATGCATGAAAACATATCTGTGAAATCACATCCAGTGGATGGAAAAACATAAACAGACAGATTTTTGTTTTCTAGTTTGAAAAAAATACTTGAATGAGACTGGCAGACATGAAATGAAGTGCAGGGTTTTGTTCTATTGACTTAAAAATAAAAGCTTGGTGAGTGAATGTGCAATCTGTGGTGATCAAATGATGTTTTTTTTTTCATGTTTAAGCAGTCCGTGGCAACGTTTTGTATGCAGTTGGTGTAATAGAGTTGATTTTAGGCAAATTAGTGATGTATTTTACAAATAGGTTTGCTTTTCAGCTTTCTTTTCTAGATATGCTTAAGAGAAGTGATTACCCAGTAATTGCAGTCTGCATGATTAACTTGAATCAGTTTATTTCAAATTGGGAACTATATTACTGTGAATGCTTATATGCCAATTCCATGTTTCATCAGCCCCACATTGATAGATTACACTGTATCTGATTTGACCATTGATTCGACAAGATCACATTTGTATCCCCATTTTGAAAAAGCCCTGATTAAAACCTAGTTTGCCTAGATATGTCAAGAGAAGTACAAAATTAAACCGTCATCACAACCAAGCCACTTGCACAAAAGTCAGTGCAAATGCTAAACACACTTAGTCTCTTTTTATTCCAAGAAAAAATAGATAGTTATTTTGTGATACTGTGTTCAAAAAGTTAAGCCATCATCTGTGAGAGATTATAACATTATACAAAAAGCAAATCGTGACTTTCAATGTTAAAGATGAACTAAAAATGCCCAGTTCTCCATCTAATTGCTTCACTCCACCAGAGTAGTTTTCTGAACTCCCAAATTAATCCTTAACCAAAAATAATTTAAAAATCCATCTCCAAGGATCAATGCATATACATCCCTAAAACACACCTACCAAAATTCATTCTTATATGTCAACAAATAAGGACAGTCTAGCAATTTTGGTTTGTGTCCTCCCCAAGAAAAACAACAGCCAAACAAGTTTAAAGGCCTCTCTCTGCCAGATCTAAAAATACATATGTAGCTCACACCTGAAAAGTCCCCAAAAAATATTTGAAAACAACAAAATGTGTTATTAAGCAGTTTTCTCTAAAGTAATCGAATACACTTCACAATAAAAGGGTTAGCCATTACACTACAAAAGGTGGATATAATGTCTCAGTTAATAGTTTTACAACCACTTTGTCACATCAATCAATCTATTGAAAATGAAATGAATACAATTGCAGGCAGGAAAATGTACGAGCACATTCTTACATCTATTCAAGGCTTGACTTGAAAAGATGTAAAAAAAAAAAATGGAAAGTCACGGCCCACCTGACATCTTCTTCACCATAATACTCAGACGTCAGACATGTCTTGTGAAATCACCAAAGCACTTGTCGAATGTGTCGACCTTGCTCGCTTTGTTCAGGTAGCTCTTTCCATAATATGCTACTTAAAAGACGGAATGATTAATTCAACCTTAAACTGCACTACATTAGTATTAGGAACAAAAAAAGTATACTGACAGGCCAACGTAAAACCCTTATTGGATTGGTCGATGTCAACAAGATACACAACTATCCCTAAACTATTTTTTTTAAAAGACTATGCGGATATTTTTATTTACCACTACTTTGGAGCCATTTTAAAAGGAGTCAATAAATGGCACTTCCCCTACAACTGCAACCAAGGGTTCATGCAAAATTCATGATGACAGTGTCAGACACATGTTTCTTCACTCAGCCTGATTGACTTATCTGACTTGTAATGGTTGAGGCTCTTCAAATATCACCGACGTGTGCCAGTCAGTGGTTTTCCGAAGCACTAAGTAGCTCCGCGTCGCATTATAATCCTCGGCATCGCGAAGGAGTCCAAGAGCTATCAAATATCCACTTAATGTGCCGTCTATCAAACGTATCTATTCATCCCTTTATTTTCTCTCTTCCATCCTTCACAAAGGAAGTTGAAGTATTTCCTCTCAAAGTATACATTTTACAATGTTTAATCAGGAGCAGCCTGTGAAACGGGAACATAATATCTGTCATTTGTGTCCAAATGGCCTCACGGTGCTATTAACGCATGCATTTTTAATCGGAGTGGTTTTCCTCGACCTTTGGCAATGTTAATGACATTCTTTAGTTATTGCCAAAAAAGCAGTTTTACTATTTGGCCTGTAAAACTAAACGTATTCAGTTTCTGTTTCAAGTACTTGAAGTCTTATAAACACAAAATTATACATTTAACGACTACATAGACATATAGAAAAGTCATTTGATCTTATAGCTAAGAAGAAAAATGTATTGTAATGTGATTTTTTTTTTGGGGCCATGAAAAATAACTAATATATTTAAAGCTGTGACCGACTCGATTGACTAAATAATCCCACCAGAAGGAGCAGAACTATGTACATTGAAACGAAGCAAAAAAATAGAGGTCAAAAACTGCTTTGATATACTCGGAACATTAATGAAAATATTTTTAAGCATGACTACAAACCAAAAACACCCCCACACACCATTTCCTCATTAGAAAATATGATGCCTTGGGATTTCTGTTGTGTTTTTGCCTCAGGCTCAAATGATGAAACAAAAACAAGTACGTGTTTTGAACATTTATATGCCCTGCTATTAGGCATTAAGGCACAAAAATACATCACTTCAAATATTAAAACTCAAAACAGGTTAATTTTCAAAACATCAAGGCATGTGTTACGTAACAAGCGGTGAACTTTGATGCAGTAGACCGTCTATATGAGTTTTTAAGAATAAAATGCATATTTAAGGAAAGCACCATGGCCTTGTGGTTAGCCACCTGCCTCACAGTTGTGTGCGCGTGGTTTTGAATCTGGACTGAACCCTCCCATGTGGGTTATGCACACTCTACAACATGGTAGACTGGCTTCCTCTCCCACATTCCAAAAACCTCCATGTTAGACTAACAGAAATGTTTTAGGTGTGACTGTGATTGCAACTTGTTGTTTATGTACCTACCTTGAAACTAATGCAATAAGTACAGTATTCTACCTCTTGCCAAAATCACCTGGAATAGACTTCACAGTTCTAATTAGTAGGGAAGATGCATGTTTGATGTTTTTTTACGATAGTTGTCAGTAATATAAATGTATATTATGTGGATCAATACCACCAGGATCTGTATGGCACAGTTCAAAGACATCACAATATTAAAGACAGTACGATAATTACAAGAAAGCTCACGTTATTGCACAATGGTTGATAGATGGTTTGGTGCTATACCTCCAAAACGCTATTTTTGGAGCCCTGCTAAGATCGTGACTATGTAGATTATCCAAAAACTACACTTTTAGCAATAGTAGACAATACTGAGGTACTTTAAACAGTGCGGTTTTGTGATTGTTGAGATATTCCTTATTAAAAATGTTGGAAAATTCAGGAGGTACTACTAATTACAAACCCAAATTTGTGTTGATTATACCTACAATTACCAAGAAAAAACATGTTGTTCATTTGATTGGCACAAGGGGGTAAAAAAATAAAAATAAAACTTTTAGTATATGTAACAGCATGTTTTGCGTCACTGCCGGTGACTGATACAAGCTTTTGTTTGCCCGTTGTTATGCATAGCTGAGTTTCTGTTAGGCATGCACATTGTTGGGAAATTGAGGAAGGCTTGTTGATTGTGCTTTTAGATTGGAACTGAGTGACAAGAGAAGAATGGTGCTGATTGGATTTCCAAGCAGTAGTTATTGTTATTACAAGGCCCTAGAGCAGGGGTGTCCAAACTTTTTGCAAAGAGGGCCAGATTTGGTAAGGTGAAAATGTGTGCGGGCCGACTTTTAGCCTGACATTCTTTGAACCATTAACATTAAATGCAAATTAACTTTTTGGGATTTTTTTTAATTACAAATGGCATACTTTTACTTTTACATTTTTTTTTACATTTAGGTTTTTACCGAAATCACAAACCACAAAAAATTAAGAAAACTATCAAGGATATCTAAGTTCATGTGAAACATCACATATTATTCACTATTATATGCTCACTGTAGGAACAGTGCTGAAAACAAAACAATGATCACTGCATATTCAAACTGTGATTTTGACCATCACAAAAAAAATAATGAACTGAGACTTAAGAATTTATTCAACTCAGAGGACTTAACAAATATCTTGCCTGCACTAATGTGAAGGGTGATACTGGGATCTTGACTGCAGTATGTAGTCCAGGTCTTCATCGCACGCTAACGAGAAAAAGTCAAACTCAGTTCCTTTTGCCTCTAACTGTCTCTTAATATCTAATGAAACGTCTTCAATTCTCCGTGCCACAGTATTACGAGCCAGGCAAATATTGGCAAACTCTTGCTTCTTCGCGGGACAAATTTTCTCAACCATTTTCATTACACAGTCTTTAATAAATTCACCGTCACTGAAAGGTTTGCAGTGCTTTGCAATTAGCGTTGCCACTTCGTAGCTTGCCTTTGTGGCATTTTCATTTGACTCACGGGCTCTTGTGAAAAAGCTTTGCTGTGCCGTTAAAACAGCTTCCAGTTGCTTCACTTTTTCACCGCGTTCGTTCCCAGTTAGCTTGTCGTAGCTAGCATGTTTCGTCTGGTAGTGCCTCTTAATGTTGAATTCCTTGAAAACAGCCACAGTCTCTTGGCAAATTAGGCAGACACAGTTGTTTCGTATTTCAGTGAAAAAATACTCAAATTTCCACTTCTCCTGGATGCGGCGGCCCTCCCGGTCAACTTTCCTTTTTTTGTTTACATGTTAGAAATGGGCTGGGCTGAAACAATGACGCAAGGGTCACGGCGGCCAGAGTGCGGCCACAGGGCTACTGCCATCTTCTGGTGAAGTGAAAAATAGCTTTTTGTACACATTTATTTTATACTGTGGTCAACAGTGCTGGCGGGCCGTGTATTATTGATTTCATGATAGAGGCCGTGGGCCGGTCAAAATTTGTCCTCGGGCCTTATTTGGCCCGCGGGCCGGACTTTGGACATGCCTGCCCTAGAGCAAGTTGAAAGATGTTTTGACGTGTGGTCCTTACCTTTAATAATACAACATGTACTAAACTTCAACTGTATGTTTCAATAAACTGTAACCAAAAAAACTAAAGAAAATCAATCTTACCTTTATTTTTTTTTCTCTTGTCATGAGATGAGGGAGCAAATTTGAGAGATGACCCAGGTTTTCAACAAAAATCTGTACAGTGGATGAAAGGTCACAAAGTCAAACACAGTACATAGCAATTCATTTTATAAACTATTCCCAAATAAATAATGAACAACCACCTGCCTCAAAATAGAGGAGTGCCAACCCTTAAGACACTGAAATAAAAATACCAATTGCAGTATCATCATTTCCAATAAATATTGTCATTCAATCCTCTGGATACATTTTTTAGAGGTTCTAATACTGTTTTAAAAAAAACGGTTTAGTGCAGTTTGTTGGTTTTTTGGGAACTATCCAAGCCAAAAACTGAATTATGATCATTCATAACACCCAACCCTAAAATTTACTACTATATATACACACTTTGTATCATGGGTAAGTAATAGGGTGAACAATGATGCCAAATTTTCAGTTTACCGTCATTACTTCTCATTGAATAGCCAATTTAACTATAAAAACATAATGATTGACACTCTGGACATTGGAACATAACAAAGCTAGGGTGACTCCTTTCCCCAGTAATTTCCATCATGTGCATTTTTCTATGAAACATGACTTAAGCTTACAGTCCATAAATTCATTTCCCTTGCGAAAGTACTTAATGCCAAAGAATATTGGAATAAGCAAGTGACCTGACTTATTTCCTTAGCCGTTTGCTTGCTTGCCAGTTGCCCTTCCTCCCCTCTATCCCGCCCTTCCCTAATATCTGTCTGTGTTGTAATGTCGAGTGACATATTTAAGCGGGGGCTGTCAACTCTGTGGATGCGCAAATGGATGGCACAGCCACTGAGTGCTGGTGACAGATAAAAACACACAGGCCACATACATATATCCTCCCCTCCATTACTGGCTCACTGCAGCAAAGTCTCAGTTTGGTTATCCACATTTATGGCCGTCCTTTTGTTGTCCATTATAGATTTGAATGCCTATCTATTCTCCAAAGCGTGACCCTTCGTTCTTTTCGTTTCCTTAATGCTCAGCTCTTCTGTTTTTGCCATAAATCTGTCAATGGTGAAGCCAGGAAACCAATATTTATGTGGACTAAGAGAAATAAAACTGAAGGGGGAAGAAAAAAAATGGTAACATAATACCCTGTGCTGTCAAAAACGTCCTTTTCTTTGCTGACATTTGGATTTACACATTTCATTTCCTTGAGTGACAAAGTACATAAACATGCTTGAAGTCAAGGAGCTTGGCAAGCTTCTCCCATCCAATACACAAGGCCAGTTCTGGCAATTTTTTTCATCCATTTCGGCAAGGGTGGGAATGTGACACACAGTCTTTGATCCATAGAGCTCTCCTCAGTCTGTGCTAGTGATGAGAGATGATTCAAGTCAGATGGAGGATTTTTTTTTTCCATGTGGAGCATTACAGACAGTAGTAATATGATGAGTTAGCCGCAGGCAGCCTTTGTCCTACATAAGACTTCTTTGAGAGACTCCAAAGTATGCATCTGTGCACACAGGATGTGATATTAGCTTAAGAGGAGCCTAGCAGCTTCCCTGATCAAAGACTCATCTCCTCATGTCCATCTTCAGCACTGACAGCTTCAATAATGAGTTGACACATGTCTGTCAGTACAGGATTTCATGCTCGCAGAAAGCCAAAGTAGAGAAATGACATTCTGTTGAGCTCCAGCACCACCCGTGAACCTCATCAGGAAATGGCGTAGAGAAAATCAATGATTAAGTAAAAGTACGGTTGCAAAATTACTTGAGTATTACTACAAATACAGAAAGTCCTCAATTATGTACATGCTGAATTTAAAATCTTGACATGTTTGAGTTATTTAAAGTGTTTTTCTATCAAGAGTTGCCACAGTCAGTTATATTTTTAGACAGGTTTTTTTACACCAATTGTTGTTCCTAATTTAAACAAAAATATTCAATGCAGGCTTGTGAACCCATGAAAATATGTTCCAAGTCATTTCTAACTATTTTCTATCACATTTGCACAAAAATTGACCCACTCATCAGTATCACAAATTCAATTTGACTAAATATGGTGAAACAGTTCCGGCCCACACTCCTTAGGTTTGACACCCATGTCAGAAGAGGATTATTATCATGGAACCAAACCGGCAGACAGTTTCCACTAATTTGTAAAGTTTTAAAAGCAATTGGTCAATGTGTATTTTAGAATGATATTTTTTTTTGTCCATTCATTCTCAGAAGAATTTTCTAAGGTCACATTTATTTGGCTTTCCCACATTTTCACATCTTTTAAATGGTCCCATCTGACGTGTGCACACAAAATGTTCAGTGACTGCGTGGCTTTAATGTGACAGGACGCCTTAATCATGGATTAATTGTGTCATTAGCAGGTTTCTGCTGTTGGCACCACATTGGGTATGTCAAGGTTAATTACTGGAACATGTATATTTGCTGTCAACTGCTGTAGCGAGCTGTCACTCGATGTGGAAACACACACTAGCAATTCATGGGGTACCCAATGCATTGTGCTACTAAAGCTCTCTATTTTCAATACTATTTCCATCCATCAATATACTTGTTCCATTCAGTCAGATGCCATTGATACAAAAAACGTTTTAATTATTATTATCCATTTCACCAAGAACTCCAAATACCGTAATATTTCCAAATGATTTCATCACTGAAGGTCATAGGTCGCCTGTTGTTGTTTTTTATGTTAGTGTAAATGACAATCGGAAAGATCCCCCATGAAAATGACTAGGTGACATTAGAAATCGTTTATCATACATCAATATTACGGAAAGTTACATATATGAATGACAAAAATGCTGATGTTTGTGCGCATTTTACGAGAGGCAGAGTTATTGCACAGCATGATAGACTTCAAGTTATAAAGATTATGATTAAAATCCAAAAGTACAACTTAATGTTACCATACCTCATTTGATGTCGAGTTCCTTTTACATTTTTTTCCTCATATATGAAGGTTGATTCACATTTTTGGACCAAAGATGGACCGAATATACACTCTCGAGACTTCTGAAGGCTCAAAAAGTTTGTAGCCAAGTAAAATCTGTGCATGTAACAATTAAATATAAGTAGGAGCACTTACGGATCTTTTTCACAAACAAAACCCGTGCATCTATATAAATATGGGTACTCATAAAGAGAAATCGTGGACGATCGAAAATGCACGTGTATAATTTGTTTGAAAAAACACCTGTTTAGGACAATTGTGATCACTTCCGCGAGGGGTGCGGCTTTCATTGACGTTTTTTTTGAGTGTGACTATATTACATATTAAAAAGGATCTCTTCCTGATTTTATTTATATAGGCATGATCCAAATCTTGTCAATTGATGTTTTTATTTCGTAAATGGGAACTCAGGCAGTGGAATTGTGCAGTTGTGAGATAATGTCATGTTTGTTGTTGTTGTTTCTTTTTCCCCAGATGAGATCAGAGATGACATAAGTCAGACAAAGACAGCAAACCTCACCACTTGAATGGATTCCACTTATAACGTGCTCATCCTTCACTCTCTGACAGAGTCAGTGAAGCATGATTCAGTCCAGTCCTGGCTAAGAAGCTATCAAGAGACAAACCATTTATCAGCCTGTCAAACTTCTTTTTTTAGGGGCCAGCCAGATTGCGTGACTATTTCAAACTGAATTCCGTATATGCAAGGTCAAAACCGCTGTGTATACCCAGTATTTTGCCTGAAACATCACGTGGATAATAATAATTCATGTATCTTACAATAAAATATATTTTTTTATTACAAAGTCTTCAAATTCCTAAACCGGTGAAGCAAGGGATAACAATCACCATCGCAGGTGTGGGAAATGAGCTTATGGCGCCCCCTGGTGTCTAAAATTATACAAACGATCAAAACAAGTTTTTTTTAAAAAAGCTTGTGATGCAAACGTCACTTCTGGTTAACTGTTTGTGTACACTTCGCCATAATAAAAACAGTCGTTTTTTTCTTCATGATCATTTTAATAGGACAAAAGCAAGAAAAGATTGATTACAGTAGCAGTCATTATTTCTCAGGGCTAAAAGCTCTCTAGACAAAAAAAAAAGTGTGAAAACAATTGTAGGCACTGCCTAAAAATGGAATAGTAGTAGAATCCTATCAGTTAAAACATAGGCGCTTCATAAGGCAACAGCAATGTAGGCCTCCCCTTCTCTGGCAAACAGAGCAGGTGTAAAGGTTGAATTCACTCAAGAGTTTTGTAAATATAAAAAAAATCATCACAACAGATCTTTAAAAAAAATGTCAAATATTTCTTTACATCAGGATTGTGTCCAACTTTTGTCTTTTTCCCTGCATGAAAGTCAGTGTCACATTTGGCAGTACAACTCTGAGAGTTAACTGTAGGGTTGTTGAAGCAAAAATGAAAGCAAGCACCCGCAGCTAACAGTTTTTTAGTTTTTGCATATCAAATGGTGAATTATACTTATACGTGGCTGAAAGTGTTCAGGCTGTCCAAACAAACAAAAAAAGGCTTTGCCAAATAAACTGGGCAGGGAATTGTGCAATTTTAATCTGCAGAGAAGCTGCATTGGAAAATGAATCCCTGCATTAAATCTGAATTTTTGTACAAATCATGTTTTCATTTCCTCCAAAAAAAGGAAGCCATATTTTGGCAAAAATAATTAACAAAAAAAAAACTATTCCTAATTTTGAGGAAAAAATGGAAGCAATTTGTAAAATCGGGAGAAAAAAAAATCCTTTACAGTTTTGTCATTTACAATTCACCAACAAAAAAAATGGGGGGGTGAGCTCGGGGATCTGAAGACAGTTTTGGCTTCCACACAGGCTGCAAAATACCAGCCATGGGTCAAATAGCGCCACCTTTAATCTCGTGACTGCAATCCCTCCCCATTTACATAGGCCAGGGGTGAATTCTTCCAATCAGATCCACGTCCCAGTAAAAAAGTCTTAGTCCTGCCAAAACAAGGTGTTGTCCCACTGCCCCCCAAAAAAAGGCATACTGTTGACGTCAACACGTGCCCCTTTTCCCCTTTTATCAGTGTGTGGGGTATCCTGCAGCTCCCATACCAGGCTGGTTGGTTAGCATACTCCCATTCAATCCCTGGGTGGGCTCCATAACCCCACCGTTACTGATGGCGCTCATGCCAGTCCATCCAGCATTGGCCGGTAAGTGACTGCAAAAAAAGGAGGTAGAGAGAAAAGACAAACAAAATGCAAGCAGGTTAGAAGTGATTAGGCGAAAAAAGGGAGCCAAAGCATGAATACACATTAGAGATAGTAGAAATTAGATTGGCTAGAATTAGGAAAGCAAAGTTATTAGTTTGTCAGACAATGCAAAAAAAGAAGTTAATTACAGATGTTGACTGAAGAGCAGACAGGCTAATAAACACAGCAAGGATTACCAATTCAGAGCCATTCAATTGGAAAGTTAACGTTATTTGGCCAAAACATAAACATGACTGAAACCAGAATTATTATGAATTTGCAGGGATTTTTTTATCAGAATTTGGAGCTATAATTCTACTTTTTTATTGCTATGCTATACTAAAAAGCCTTTCAATCCATGGTCAACAAGAATGTATACTGTGTATACTGTACAAAATGTATGTTTTATTTGTAGGGATGGGGAGGACATACATGTAATGAAATAAAACACATTTTCACGTTGTGGCGGTGTTGGAAAATGAACATACAGTATCAAATGTGTGTTGATAGATGATAGAAAAACCCACCACAATTCTGATATGTTGAAATAAAACCTACCTGCCCAAACATGCAGTATGGGTGACTTATTACAAATTAAAATAATATATTGTGGATTGTAGAGTTGATGGCAAAGCAAAGCAGGGTTTGTTGGAAACTGAAATTTTCAAATAACTTTTAGTTTTAAATGTAAATTATAATTTGTAAAGTACCAGGAAGACATGACCACCAGTCAGATATTATGCACCAGGTCTCGCTATTCTTCATGTGGCACATTTGTGACCTTTAAGTCCGGACAATGAATGAAACTCCTTTTTAGAATTAAATTTTGTTTAAATCACTTATTTTATTGTTTAGAAACTCTGAAAACTGAAGTTACAATTTAAGTGTCAAAAACAGAAATTCAACATCAGAAAAACCCTGATGTGAAATGCTCGGAGGAGGTATAACACACAGGGGGGTAAGAAAAAAAATCAACAAAAAGAAAAAAAAACATCTTGTTTAGATGGTCATGGTGCGGTGCTGGTGGGAAAGTAGGTGGATGATGTGGAGTTGAAAGAGAGCTACAATTGTCAGCGCTCCCCTCCTCAAGCCAGAGTTGGCCTTTGATGCCACAATCTTGGGGGTGCTTGAGTAGCAGTAGGTGGTGAAGGAGGGCCCTGCGCATGATGTGCTACTTACTTGAAGCCCTGCTGGTTCCAGGCCTGACCGTAGACACTGTAGGTGGGAACCTGCCACCCATTCGGGACATACTGGTTGATCTGAGGCCCGTTGCCATACCACTGGCCCCATTGGTTGTAGGCCTGAGCTGCGGGGAAGCTCATCTTGTTCTATGTGGAGGGATGAGTGGTTCAAGTAAAGTTGTAAAAGTGTAAAAAAAAAAAAAAAAAAAGGTTGGGTTGATGGGTGATGATAAATTTTAGAAAAGGAATGAAGTGTTCGTTTGCAGTTGTATAGAATTGCAAATGCGTAAGAAGATCAGTTTCTAATATTATTACACATTTCTGTTATATCTGGAGAAAAAAAGGTTAAACTTACCTGAGGCACAGGCATTTGTTGCACCGGGTTCATCATTTCTGGGTTCTCTTTACCCCAATAGCACTTGACTATGTGACCCTCTAAAGCAGTCCCATTCACAGACACAATGGCGTGGGCTGCTGACTCATGTGCGTTGAACCTGAATATAAAAAAAATAAGACGGAATTGATAAGTAATTCAAACGTAACACTATAACATAGACTTGAATGTTCCACTGTAATACATTGAAGTCATGTTATGATGAAGCACTCCAAAAGTAAAATATGAATGATTCACAATTGAAGCGTTTTCACATACCTTACGAATGAATAACCTTTATCTGGGAAAACTCTGATTTCCATAATTTGTCCAAAAGGTGTAAAGGTCTGCCGCATTAGTTGCTCTGGAAAGCAAAATTTTAATGTAAGCTTAATTTGGACTTAACCAAAAAATATGACCAGAAATCTACAAATCAAACAAGAAATGGATTGTCCTTAAAATTAAAGCATTTTCAGGTATTTTCTATCAATTACATAACTTCCCGAAACAAAAAGGAAAGCGACAGAAGATAAAAATGTTTCACCTGTCAGTCCTGTGCTGACGCCGCCACAGTACACAGTGCAATTACTGGGGCTGGATTGGTTGACTACTTCATCAAACGACAGGTGCTTGGAGTTCCCAGCTGTAAGGCAGAGATAAAAAGTGTTGTAGTTCATCTACAAACATGGGTGGAAATGGCAGCCAGATATTTACAATCACACACTTTCATAGTTGCTTTTTGGTGCGGGGGGCTTTCGTGTAGCCCAGTTAGTTCGGATTTGCCTGCCTCCTAGCCACTGACCCCCCATCTGCTGAATGGCGTTCTCCGCTTCCTGAAATAAAAAGGAAAACAAATGACGTTATTTCCCACTTCATTTAACTAGAAAATAAAAACAAGCAAGTTTATAGGTGACTTCAGCCTTTGGACAAAATTGGCCATATCACTATGTGTAGAGTACTTCAAGAAATTGTTAACATCACATTTCTTGCGATGAAATAGAAAAAAAACATCCGGCCAGATAAAACAAGAATCATTAATGTGACCTTCAACTTATACATAACCCAAACAAAGAAGAAAAAAATAACCTGCAGAGCTGAAGGAGAGAAGTGAAAAAATATATGTATTTATATTATCCGGAAAAGACTTCAGTGAGTCGGCCAACTTTCGGCACTTGAAAAGTAGGAATTTTGGAACGGTACACTAATATTTTGTTCACAAAATAAATGCTGCCAACTATAAACATCATAAACTGCAGTTTGTCATTTTGGGGCCAAAATGTCCATTGGCGAAGAGCATCCCCATTCAGTATTTATGTCTTATTTAAGTAAAAAAAAATGGATATACCCATTTGTTGAAGAAAGACACAAAGCCATAGCCTTTAGATTTCCCTGTTGCCATATCTTTCACAACACGTGCATCACTGCGGAGAGGAAAAAGAACAACTTGACAAAAACGAACACCAACATGTAATGCAACTATCACTCATTGCTCCAAGACTGAAGAGGAAATAGCCTGATCCCTCTTAAGCGGAATGGTTTTTGCCTTTTGCCAATAATTTGATGTAATACTGTAATCATTGTAAGAAAAATGACTTACGATATTCTGCCAAATGGCCCAAAGGCAACTTTGACGTCTTCGGTAGTAATTTCTGGACTGAGGTCTCCAACAAAGACATGGAAGTGATCTTTCCAAAAACCAGAAAATTATGTTCAACATTAATATTGTTCACAAAAAAACGGGGGTCACAAATTGGCAATCGTCTGTTAAAAAATAATAATAATAATTTCAAGCACCAATCACTTATACTTACTACTTGTGTCTTTTTTCTGGCTTGTTGGCGTTGTGGCCCAGTTGACTTTAACTTCCTGCAGAAAGACAAAAAAAGGCCAGGTGGGGTGGGATTTACAACAAGAAACCTGTGACCGGATCACGCCAGTTGACGTTCTGACAATTGATGTAAAGGATTGACCAAAAATAAGAAATTAAATTATTTTTCACGATTTTAAATTCAAGGCAGACATAAAATACACATTTCAGATACTGTGATGTTGGTCTAAAGTAATTGAAAATGATATGTGACTAGAATTTCATCGGTTGGGGGCAAACACCCATCATTTAAGTATTAGGACTGGTTTCCATGGCAACAATGGCACATCACATTTAAAAGATCTCACATAACCAGTCCAATATTCCTGTGTATGTGTATAAAATTGGCCAAATTAGACAACTAACTACCCTAGAAAACCCAAGCCCACCCCATCCCCACTCACCCTGTAGTTACGATAGCTTACCTTACCCATTATTTTCCTTCCATTCATGGCTGCCAAAGAAGCAGCAGCATGCCTGTGGTCATAGAACTCCACAAAGCAGTATGGATCATTTCCAGCTGTCTGTTGATCGGAAAACAAGGCTGACATTAAGTCAAAACCCATCATGCCATGTCGTTCTTGATGAAACAATACACAATTCAACAAGATACGATGGCCATTGGAAGAAGACCACATCCCATACAGTATACCTAGTTCTGGCCTGCTATCCCATTGTCAAAACAATACTTACAGAGAGAATATACTCACATCAAAAATCATTTTACAGCTTTTGCAGGGTCCTAGCTGGGAGAAGACTTGTAGGATGAGGGGCTCCGTAACATCCCTGGACAGATTCCCCACGTACCTACAAGAGAAGGTAAAGGTGGAGAAATCGAGGCTTGGTCAAACAGGAAGTAGCATGCAAACAAAGGCGAGGGACCAGGCTAGCTTTTTTAGAGAATTCGACTGCAATTTTACGGTAGAAAAAAATTACGGGGGTGATTTATACGAGCCCGAGCATAAAAACGGAAAAGCCGCTTTACTTGAGTTGTTTAAGGCTGTCCCGACTAGTGTTGACGTGGCTCGGCTTTTAGATAACACTCGCCGGCTTGAACGGGCCTCGTGCTAAGTCCCACGGCAACCGTGGTAGGCGCTCATCTAATTCAAACATTTCTATTAAAGATGTTTTGAATTTAACCAAGTAAAAACACGATTAAAAATCATAATTACGGCTTATTGGAATGCGAAATACAACACTTACTACGTAAACTTGCATTGGTTAGCCATTCGGTATAACGCACAAAACCTCGTTTCCGGTGCCTCGCGCGGTTTAATAAAACCTTTTCGTCACATACGAATAATTTATCACGGCCAACGATTACACGCTGAGAGGATATATTACAAGCAGAATAATAACTGCGTTTAAATATCCGCGTGGTAAATCTTTCCGAAGTCACAACGTGGATATGTTTCTGAAGCGCCATAGCAGGCAGCGTTGCCATTCCAGGAGATAGACGGGGCCATTCGCACTTACAGTGTTCGGGGTTGGTCGTCGTCCATCATCAAGGTAGTGGTCGCGTCCTGAGAGGTCCTTAAATCAATGACATACAAATTGTTTTTGTGACCTGGGCGACGGAAGGGGATAGTCTGGAGCGCCAAAACTACCCGAAAACGTCCGTGGCTGAGTCCGCTTGCACACACAGGACATTCAGACAGACTCCGTCTGATGCAAACAATAGGAAGTTGAAGATGGCGGAAGAGCGGCGTCAGCAGCGTCACCCTGCGCGCCCTAATGAATTAAAATCAAGCGCACCCGTTTAAACAAAAAATACATTAAAACAAGCGTTTCTGTGCAATAAAAAGCTCATTGCCCACATGTTGGATGGAATAATGCAACTGTAATTTAATAGGAGATTGCATTTTTCTTTTTTTTATTACCCTTGATTACCTGCAACGCCTTGACACCACCGCTAACCAATAGGGCTAGTTCATTCTATAGATGTATTTTTCGACTTTTTTTGTCACTGCAACATGTATTTTTTATATTTACATTATTTTTTTATAGTGACTTTTGAGGATATTACAGTTGCGGGTAGCATATCTACATCCAATGGGAGGCGATATAAAATAAAAGTTGCCGGATAACTTAAAACTGCAAAAACAAAGAAGAAAGCGTCGCAAATTGTCGCAAACTGTCGCAATTTACTTGGAGGAGAAGAAAACAGCATTTGGGTGGCAGAAAACATGGCGGCACGTATGGGTTGTGAACATTATGCGCGGAGTTGCTTATTAAAAGTGAGTTATTTTTTGTCATCGCTATATTGATCATAAATTGTTTATAAACCATTAAAATGTACGAATGCTGTCATTTAAGTAATTATTTCTGTTGGACACATGCAAACCCTTATGTCTGCTAGTCTACGCATTTAGACCGAGAGTAATGTACTATACGTTTCATTAATCAGGTGCAATAACCGAGTTGCGTGGTAGTGTATACATAATTTTTCCCTCATGATATTTAATCATCAATTAATGGCAATCATTAAATCTGATTGGCATTAAATGGTACGCAAATGTTGGCCACAACTAAAAGAAATGGGTTTGATACGGATTTCAGGAACTATCTAAATCACTCAAAATATAACTATCATATTTAAAATATCATAATGTATGTATTTGTGTTATCCAGGCCCCATGCTGTGGTAAACTGTATGTGTGTAGGCTATGCCACGATGCAGAGGAGAACCACCAGATGGATCGCTTCAAAGTGGAATCGATACAATGCTCTGAGTGTTTAACATTACAGCAGGTATGTTATTTCAAGATATATTGTTTTTATCACAGTATTCTTGTAATATCAGAAAATTAATCACCATCTAAGATCGTATTATCCTTTTTAGGCACAACAGACGTGTCAGCAGTGCCATGTGAAGTTTGGGGAGTATTACTGTAATATTTGCCACTTGTTTGATAAGGATAAGAAACAATATCACTGTCAGCCTTGTGGCATCTGTAGGTAAGTTAACACAAAAGGAAAAACGTTTCTGTTTTTCTGCAATGTATAATTGCAATCTTGTTTTTAATTAATTTACTATTAACCAATTCAGGATTGGTCCAAAAGAGAAATATTTCCATTGTGATAAGTGCAATTTGTGTTTAGCACTCGACCTGCAAGGGAACCACAAAGTGAGTATTATATCTGATCATCTTCAATTTTAAACAATAAATACTTTCAAGGATGAGGAATTGTATAATAAGTTTTCCCCAATATTTCAACTTTCAGTGCGTTGAGAATGTTTCCAGGCAGAATTGTCCAGTTTGCATGGAGGTAATGATTTAGAATGGTTATAATGGGAGCAGAAATAGTACATATAGCTACCATGTTTATTTACACACTTCAAATTGTGTCTACATACAGGATATCCACACATCTAGAATTGGAGCACATGTTCTTCCCTGTGGACATCTTCTCCATAAGTATAGCTCTTAAATTTTACATTCAGTTATCAGCAATTTTAGCTACAAAATATTTGTTTTTACAGGAGCTGTTTCGACGACATGGTCAGAACAAAGTATGTACACACACTCAGATTATAGAACAGATGAGAAATTAGTGACTTTTTGTCTAAGCTTTTTACAATTATTTCTGGAGGAAAGTTATCTACAAATGGAAGAAACATATGTTTTCCCCCTCTTTGTTGTAGTGCTTACCGCTGCCCACTTTGCATGCACTCTGTTTGGAACATGACCGATCACTGGGAACAGATTGACAAAGAAATTGCTATGTCACCAATGCCAACGGAATACCAGGGCGCCACAGTCAAAGTAAGTTGCATCCTGTGTAATTAAGAACTTGTAAGAAAAATTAAATGGACTATGGAGTATTTACCATTGTGTAAAAAAATCAATTTGGTTTCAAATTAATTCCTGTATTCTCTTTTTGTCAAAGATTTTGTGCAATGACTGTCAAGCCCATTGTACAGTGCCTTTCCATGTCCTGGGGATGAAGTGCAAGGATTGCGGCTCGTATAATACTGCAAAGGATGGAGGTCTCATCCCGCAACCTGAACAGCAACATCCTGAGCCAGACAATGACAATGAGCCAGCGACAGATGCTGAGCAGCAACAATTTGATTAAACAGAGTGATATGTGCCAGATTCTTATGTATTCATGGACTTTTCTTGCATTGACTTCAAATTAAAAGATGCAATTGGATAGGGACCTTGCATCAATAGTCAACTGCTAAAGCTCCAGCTCACCAATGACTTAAATGTCATGGACATAAAAAGGGTGGCTATTGGATTAATGTAAAATATGTAGTTTGACATTTTGTTCCCCACTTAATTTTGACAGGATTTAATAAAATTACAGTCACACAATTGATCAACATACTTTTACAAATGGTTTTAAAATCGTTGCAGACCTTAATTTACCATCGACTTGTGAAGTGCTGTTTTTATATTTTACATAACTGATTGTAGTAAAGACATTTGTACAGAGCATGCATGTATAAATAAAGAGAATTATATTGCTTGAATCGCATCAATTTTGATACACAAATTGCATTAATGAAACTTTATATGCAATAGAAATGGACATATTGACTTCAAAATGAGGAACAAACATGACATTAACTTAAGCGATTTATCTTTATTACACAATTTTATGATAATATATAATTCAAGTAAATAGTTTTACTGTACACGTGGGTTACCTATAACGTCCTGAAACTTTGGGGCCTGAATATGGGTCAGAATAAGTTTCAAGTAGTACACTAATTTTAGAGTTAACTCAATTGGAGCAGTTTTGTAATTCTTGCAGGTCTAAGATATATTTTTTTAAATGATTAAATATATCCTGCTGGACATGACAAACCATTGTGTTTAATGGTCTGAATTTTGAGTATCGAATAAAGAAAAAAGAAAATCAAACCAATATAGGAAACCATGAAGTGAACTTTATTTTCAACATTTACTGATATTATTCCCCAGTAGTAGAATCCTGAAATAAAATAGGTCAAAATTATACCATGACATTAGCCAACATGTTTTAATACGTATTACCTTTTTCTCCTGGCTTCCTCCTGAGGTCTCTGTAGAGGGAGCCACTGCAGTTTTGCTCTTTAGGTTAGTCATACTGGTTTCTTTCTCACCGTCTGGATAAGCCACCCTGTAGTACAAAAGCACATACAATAGAAATGAGTTCCAAGTTTCAACATTATGGTCAATGATCTTTTCAATGCAAATCTAAAAATCAAACCTTGCACGGGATCTCTTCCACTTGATTATCAACGCAATCACAGCAATAAAGACCACTGACACTGAGAAAAATGCTGCAAATAAAATGGCAACTGGGGGAGAGTAAACCTGGCACGAATCACCACTGTATCCCAACGAACACACACAAGTTGTTTCGCTGTTTTGGTACGCACACAACCCTTTTCCACTGCAACGCCTTTTGCCACACGTTTCTGCATTCAAATCTAAAAGGCTTGGAGTGACTTTTGAAGCAGTGTAAAAATTTGAGTCTGTATGAAGTGATGGTACAGTGAAAGGGATTGGTGAGGCTGTAAGATCAGGTAGCTTGACACCAGGCGTGGGTTTTATATAGTTACCTGGGGGACAAATTGAATACTTATTTTAGAAATCGGTCAAAAAGGGACGCCAAAGTTACAAGTTAGTAACTAAAATGTACTTGCAGTTCTCATCCGAATGGTCTGAACAGTCCACATGTCCATTGCAGAACTTTTCTTCTGCCAGACATGAAAGTTGATTCAAACAAGACCTACTGCCGACGGGACAACGGTGCTCTGGGGAACAATGGGTCGCATTAACATTGATGTAGTCATTAGCACATTTACATGTCCGACCGACTGGAGTGGCCAAGCACAACTGCTGGCAGTTTCCATTCTTTACTTTGCACTGGTTGGAACCTGTCAAAAAAAAAATACTTAAAATTCCAACTTACTATCACGTTAAAGTAAACTGTTTCAAATTTGCACCTACCAGCCTCACTAGATTTGCCAATTGCCTTAATGCTAATGACTGCTGTGCCAACCTCAAACCACAACTTGTCTTTCTGCTGGTCATCACTGAACCAGAGTCTGGTCTTATCTATGTGATAAAATGGGGGAGAGAAAAAAAAATGAATCTTGCAGTCATGAGCAATTCCAAACTTGCTTTGAGATTCCCATGTGGGTAGAAGCAGTTGTCATTACCCCTGACAGTCATCCAGAGCAGTGCATCGTCTTTAACCGCAATCGCAACCAAGCCATCTGCTACCTTTAGTTCTTTGTATTCAGAGCCATCAAGTCGAACAGAACCAATCACATTGCGAGCTACAAAAAAAGCATTTTAAATCTGTCATTTATATTTGAATAAATCCAGAGCAAAAACAACTACAGACAAATTCAATTCTTACCAGTGTCAGCCCAGAGAATAGCTTCTCCGTTACTGGAAAAGACCAGAGAGCTTGGTCTGCCATCATTCTTCCACACGACTCTTCTTTCAGTACCATCCATGTTGGCACACTCAATAGTAGCTACAGTGCTAGCATTCTGCAGGACCTTATTGGTGAAACAAACACTGCCCCGTGGTGGGTGGAGGGCAATGGATTCCATGGCGCCAATACCGTCATTTATCAAAACAGCCGTATATACACCACCACTGGAGGTGACATGCAGGCGAGGTTGCTTGTTGCTGCTCCAGTAGAGATTGAAGGTTACCCAGTCCAAGGCCATAGCAGTGATTGTGTCTCCAAGGAGCTTAAAAAATTGGCCTTCAGACATCAAATTGAAGTCTTTCAGCTTGAAGGCGCTGATGGAAGTTGTGCCATCATCAGCTATGAAGAGTGTGTGCTCATGTAGACTGTAGTCCATTATTGTTGCCTCATTGACACTTGGTATCTGCAGCACTTTGTGTTCTGGCCAACCTTTCAGTACTTCCGAATTGTGTCGGGCCTGCAGGTATAGCTGCCAAAAACGATAGCATTCAATCACACCATATCAATTTAACAACATTTTAGATTTTTTTTTAAACTTAGGAAGAACAGAGGCAAAAAAAATACAACCTTGGTGACAGTGGATGAAGATAAGAGCAACAAGAAGGCTGTATCAACCAGGTTGGTGCAAGTCAGACCATCATCAGCAAGTATAAGATCTGCGGGACACTTGCACACAGATTTGCGTTCAGGGGCCAAAACGCACATGTGTGAACATTCCATCTTCTTGCAGGGATTCCCTTTGGTTTGCTGTAATATTTGATGGACAATCTAAGAGAAAAAAAACTCAATTTAAAATTAACATTATCAATTGGCAAACTACTTTGAATGACAAGTTGTATAGTGACGACTTGCCTTTACAGCAAAAGGTTGTCTTGGTCTCTTTAATAGAACATGAACATTTTTGCCAGTTACTTTATGAGCAGCCAGAACCACTCTTCTCTTGGCATCAGACCAGTAGAGCATGTCATTGAACACAGCCAGGGAGAACGGGTTGGTAGTCTCTTTCATCTGTAAGATCTGAAATGGAAATTGTACACAGTGTATTTTCTGGGGGCAAGGGCACCCAACTCTAGGTTATGTAAAAAATAAAATAAAAATCTGGACTTTTTCCATTAAATTTTACCCGAATATTATGGCCATCAAGCGTTGCAGACCCTATTGCCTTTAGCTTCACATCTGTCCAGTAGATTCTGTCAGTAAGGGCATCTACTGCCACTCCACCAGGCCAGCCCAAACTGGCATTAACCACCAAGCGTCTCTCTGAGCCATCCATTCCAGCCCTCTCAATCTTGGGTACATTATCAAAGTCCGTCCAGAACATTAATCTATTATAGAAAAATATGTGAGCAAAACCCAAATTTGAGTATCTTATATTTCAAGGTTTCTCTCATTGAACTACTGATTTCCTACCCCTTTTCTGGCAAGAGTGCAAGGGAGCGAGGCTGATCCAAATCTTCATCAAGGATAACGCAATATTGAGAACCACCTGACAGTTTAACGGCAACAATTTGATTGTCCACACCATCAACCCAGTATAAATTTCTCCCAAACCAGTCCAAGGCTACAGAATCAGCCCGTACATCTTAGAACACAAGAATGGAGGAGGTTTATAGGTTGAAATCCAGCATTTCATTTCAATTTATCCAGTAATCTGTTCTTTGGAAATGTACAGAATGTCTTCAGGATGAGCTACTTTACCTTTAATTAGCGTTCCAGTGGTCTTTTGATCCATGGAGGACCACCTGATGGTGTCACTTTCAAGACTGACCCAAAACACTGTCCTTTCATGCCAGTCATAGTCCAGGGATAAAATTGGCTTCTTGGCAGAAGTCAAGAGATTCAAGTGACCACTGCGCAAGCCATACAGGAACAGATCCGTTTGGATTGACAACAAGAGTAACACTTCCCCTGTAGGACGATAGGTTTGTTATATTTAAGAAACAAAAATATGGCCCCAAGCATAATCATTTTCTTGTTAGTCTACCAAGACCACAAACATTATACAGATCACAGGTCTTACATTTTTTTCTAATGCGGACGAAGCAAAGAGTGAACAGGCAAGATGAGTCCATTTGTGCACAACATTCAAATTTGCATGAGAATCAACAAATCAACTTACCTTTAATTTTGCAGCCGTGTCCATCTGCGTCAATAATGTACCCGATTTGACAGTCACAATTATAGGAGCCCTCAGTATTTATACACAGTTGACTGCAAACGGGTGATCGGTAGTCTTCACACTCATTAACATCAACACAAGTCATTCCATCTTTTAAGAGTCTGTAACCCACTGAACAGCGGCATCGCTGCACAGAATAAGACATTCGTTTATTTGATGTTGACCATTATGCTCCAAAACAGGAGTCTACATTTTTCTAGCAACTAAGCCATTTATATGGCGTTCCTTACCGGACCAAGTGGTGTGCTGAAGCAACCTTGGGTGCAGCGGTTGATATCGGCTTCAGAACAGTTTATTTGGCAGCTTCCATCCTCATCTGAACCATCTCTACAATTTCTGATTCCGTTGCAGAAGACAGATGGATCCACACAGTCAAGGCTGCCACATTGGAACTGATGAGGAAGACATGCAGCCAATCCACCTGGTATGCACAAACAAGTTACATATATTCCCTAACATCAAAACAGACAGATGAATTTTGTCAGAGTAAGTTACTCACAGTCCATCTCATCACTTTCATCGTGACAATCTTTTGTGCCATCGCACCTCCAGGCAAGAGGGATACACATGGTCTTCGATTGGCATGACCATTGAAAATCCCCACAAGTCAGTGGTTCCAAATCAGGACAATCCTGAAATAGCATTTGGTTAAGCAGGCACTTTTAGATAATTTGAATTCAAAAATCAATCGTGCGTGTTACCTTCTCATCTGTGCCATCTTTGCAGTCATTTTCCCCATCACAGAGCCACTCCTGCACCAGGCACTCCTTGCTCTGAGGACAACGGTGCTTGGTCATGCAGACTGGTGCTTTTAAACAATTTTCTTCATCCGATTGATCCCAACAGTCTGGGTGACCGTCGCAATGCATTGTAGCTAATATACACTGACCACTGGAGCACCTAAACTCACTTGGACTGCAGTCCTTAACTAAAAAGGAGGCAATTAAGACATTCGTCATCTAAAACCACCATAAAAACACTACAGAATTTTGTTCTTATACACAACATACCACAGTTTGTCTCATCAGTCCCATCATAACAATCGATCTCCCCGTCACAAAGGAAACTTTTCGGAAGGCAGCTGTTTCCACTATCACAGTAATGTGCACACTCCTCGTCACTTTTACTGCATTTCTGCTCGTCAGAACGGTCCTGACACTGAGGCACGCCATCGCACACTTGACTCTTTTCTATGCACATTTTACCATGGGCACACTGGAACTGATCTGCAGATAACAGTCAATCAGAATTGCACTGTTCTAATCAAGTTATATACATATACTGGTTCAAAAAATAACTGACCGTGTACACAAGTAGATGAGCATTCCTCTTCATCCGAACCATCAGTGCAGTCATTTTCTCCATCACAGAGATGGATAAAGAGGACACATTCTCTGTTGTCTTTGCAGGCTTGTGCACCCAAAGAGCACTTTAGAGGTTTAAATACAAACTTGTCTGGCATTATGGTGGTTAAACTGGTTTCTTCATTCCCATTTTCTGATTTTACAGACAATAGCCACAATCAAAAAAGTGACACGAAATCATTTCAGATATTATTCAGTTTAACCTTACCACAATTTTCCTCATCTGTTCCGTCTAAACAGTCTCTTTCTGCGTCGCACAGCAACGTTTCGGGTAAGCAGCGGTTGTTATTGTCACAGAGATGAACACAACCTTCTGGTTTTGAACAATGCAATTCATCTGACCGGTCTTGACATTGAACTACACCATCACACACTTCATCCTTGTTAATGCACATTTTCCCATGGGCACATTGAAATTGGTCTGAACACAAGAAACACATTGACATTAGTTAGTATCCTCATTATGTGGTGAATGGAGAATGCATGAGTTTGCAAAAAGTCAAATGATTGAATGCAAATCAACAAAAAAAGTAATCCTGCTTTATGATGATAGAAACAGCCCATAATAAGTCAATGCCATTGACTATATACATCCAATCAAGTCACTTATCTTTATCCTGTGAATTTAAATTGGATTCAGTAAAATAGTCAGTGGATGCCAAAATAATTTGAGCTGACATTTTACACAAATTGCCTGGCACACCTGATATTAATAGATGTCTAAGGATGAAATAACACGATTAAAAACTTAAATTATGCAGGGGCAAGATCGTGCACAATAAAATAAAGCCATGCATTGCAGGTTGAAAGTTACAAAAATTAATAAATCAACTAATTTGAGTTCAATGATCCAGTACCTTTACCACAAGCTACTTCACAACCCTCTTCATCAGATTGATCACTGCAGTCAGGTTCCCCATCGCATACATGGCTGTGGAGCACACATTCCAAACCATCCTTGCATTGCCTGGCACCAAGGCTGCACTTCACAGGATTGTTTTCAGCTAAAAACAAGCAAAGTCAGAAATATGCACCAATGACACATACAAAATGAAGATTTGAAAATGTTAGAATAATCCTATACACAATTTACCTGCTAGCAAGGGGACCGTCAACTGCAACAAAACTGCAAAAAGACACAAATATACAGCCATAACAACAATTAAAATAAAGCGGCACGTACAGCACCGCGCAGAAAACGTGTGTTCGAATCTCTCAGGTGTTATCAATAAATCCTAATTGACCACGTGGGGTTGTGGGTGGAGCCAATAAATGTCTTGTCGCCCTTTTTGTATCAGTTTCCTTCGATAAACATAACAGAATAGTCCAATTTGATCAAATATTTATCTTGATCCATTTCTACCAATTTTATAATTGCTCCAGAGTATTTAGGTGGAGAAAATGACTTACTTTAGATGAATTGCAATAGCGTCCAGCCGATAACTCCACTGCTCTAAGATGGCCTCCGTGTACTAATGCCTCCCACTCCAACTTTTCCACATTAAATTTTACAGATGATACCTCTTTGCAAATTGGTCCAATTGACATTGTTCTTAAACCATTGGAATTTTGAACCAATCCAAACGACACAATATAAACCTATTTTACTTTTTAAAGATAAATATCGCAATTTTGCGATCGTCCAATCACGTAACAGTACTCTTTTAAGGTTCCTTGTGTACCAATCATGTGTGTTGTCTTCTTCCGGTCTACCTAACATGGCTAACTCGCTCCAGTAGCACTGGTAGCAACTTGAGAAAAGCCGTCAAGCTTAGTCAAATACAACGCCGCGATCATATTACCCAGACATTTTAACACATTGGGTGTTTATTGGACCTTGTGTCGTTTGCCTACTACCGCGCGGTGTCGGAGTTTTACACTTGGTGAGTGACCGTAGCTATTTCAACGTTTTCTCAGCTTTAAATGATGCTGTTTTGTGTGGGCGCTATAGCTCTGTTAGCCAGCGGGATCCAAAGCCCAGTTTGCAATAGTTCGTTCTTGCGGATGACCCGTTTTGGGACCGTTTCCTTACTTTAGCGATACTCCTAAACATTTGATTGCTTACCTGAATTAAAACTTTATTATAGTGTCGATCACACAATATTTTATATTAACGAACACGTTACATTTAGAAGAAGTTTCCCAATTGACTTTAGGGACTCGAAGCGAAGAAATGGACCGCTGCGCAGTTTGTTTTCCGCGGATGACAACAAAAGGATTTTGATAACAAGCTGGTAGCTAGGCTAACATTAGCCCATCCAGCCAGATGCCATCCGCCATATAAAATAGTCCGCTAACAACGATGCTAAGACTACGTGTAGTTGTCGTTTTCTTTCTTTTGCCAAAGGTTGCTCTAGTTTTCACCGTTTCACAGTTTGTGCTTGCGTCGAGTTTAATGTTGTTCTTGGAGTCTAGCGCCCCCCTCCCCTCGCCAGGTAGCCGAAATGTCGGCCTATTAAAGCCAGTTGGTTTTTCGCTCTGGGTCGATCTCCATTAAAAACAACTGTACTTTTTGTTCACTGATCCACTTTTACATATTAATATGCGCATTTTTATGTCCCATTACCCCCTAGAGCTGGCTTCATCTGGTGACACTTTCATCTTTAGAGGGCAGGGGCCCACAGTGTAGCAATAGGTCCCCCACATCTTGTGTACTAAGTCCTCTGGAGACTTGTAGGTTGTCCGGCCAAGATGTCCTCCATCCTGCCTTTTACGCCTCCTGTGGTCAAGAGGCTTTTGGGCTGGAAGAAATCAACCAATGGACCAGGAGGAGCCGGCGGTGGCGAACAGAATGGCCAGGAGGAGAAATGGTGCGAGAAGGCTGTGAAGAGTTTAGTCAAAAAGCTCAAGAAAACTGGGCAGCTGGACGAGTTGGAGAAAGCCATCACCACACAGAACTGTAACACCAAGTGTGTCACTATCCCCAGGTATGATATCTACTAATGTAATGCCTTTCTCCCATCATTAAAATGGCGTAAAGATGTAAAGGAAGGGAATATGCATTGTTTAAGGATGTTCTTTGCATTGGTCTGCAACCTTGATGACCCGACCCATGTTCAGTGGGAACACTGATAGGCTGGCAAAGAGCATTTCAAATGTTTGTATGTCTCTCGATAACACTTTGGTTATCGCCTGAGAATTGTTCAAGACCTCACTCTTATCTTTTTGGAAATACAGCGAGTGTCTTGACGTGAATGGATTTTTTTGCGGTAGAATGCTTACTACAAACATCAGCAGAATTCCTGTGTTACAAATACGAGGCTAGCCGGATGAGTAAACATATTGATAACTAAAAAAAAAGTTTTTTTTCTATTCACAGCAATTGTTCCGAAATATGGGGACTGAGTACACCAAATACGATAGAACAGTGGGATACTTCAGGCCTTTACAGCTATTCCGACCAAACGAGGTAAATATTCTTAACTCTTAAAGACCCTGTATGCACATTTGCCACTAAATTATCACAATACGTGAGAAGACGGCACACGATGAAAGGATTTAAGGATCGGGTCTAGTGATATCTTCCCCGGTCGGTGTCCATTTCCATCCTTTTAGATCCATTGATGGCCGCTTACAAGTCTCCCACAGGAAGGGACTCCCCCATGTTATCTATTGCCGTTTGTGGCGGTGGCCAGACCTTCACAGCCACCACGAACTGCGTGCTATCGAAGCCTGTGAGTATGCCTTTCACCTCAAGAAGGATGAGGTCTGCATCAACCCCTACCATTATCAGAGGGTCGAGACGCCAGGTAAGATGGCTTCGTATATCTCATTGCTATCATCGAAAGTACAGACTGTACACCAATGTGGTTTTCTTTTCTTTTTTTTATTAGTTTTACTAATTCGACTTTCTTTTACTCAGTGAAAATGCCACTTTAATACGTTTTTCCACATTACAATAGTGCATTTTTTGCTATTGAAATATATAATTTGATAGCTATTCAAGTAGTTTCTTAAAGTGGAGATAACTGAACCTTGATTAAACTTTTCCCACAGTTCTGCCTCCAGTTCTTGTGCCGAGACACTCTGAAATTTTGACCGAGTTGCCACCTCTAGATGACTATACTCATTCCATACCTGAGAACACAAACTTTCCTGCAGGAATTGATCCTCCCAATAACTATATACCAGGTGAGCGTATAGAAAATAAATAAAAAACATATATCACTACCACCATAGATGCCCTCTAAACCCGTATGATCTACAAATACAAAGGACTGCTGTCATTTCAAATGCATTATCTAATAATCTAATTGAAGTCAATATATGTAGCTTTTCAATGCATTTTCATTGTTCTTTCATCCCACCCATTAAACAGAAACTCCTCCGCCTGGCTACATCAGTGAGGATGGAGAGACCAGTGATCAACAGATGAATCAAAGCATGGATACAGGTAGGTTTTCATACTTTCTATTTGAACTCTTTTGCTCTCTCCCTTTTAAATTTCACTACAATTCTATGGAAAATCCTACAATGGATCTTTGGCAAAGCATGATTCTAATGTTTGTAGTCAATCAAGGAGTTTTTTTCTCCATCACAGATATTAACAGAGGTCTTGCTTTTAAGTGCCTTTGTGGAAACTTGCTTTAGATTTCGTGTTCTTGTCCAGGTTCACCAGCAGAGATGTCTCCTAGTACTCTGTCACCTGTTAATCACAGCATGGGTAAGAGAGATATATCTTAAAAGATGATCCTTTTTCAACTTATTGGACTATAGTATTCATTTTTCTCTCGTTGTCTTTATAGACCTGCAACCGGTGACTTACTCAGAACCGGCCTTTTGGTGCTCAATCGCCTACTACGAGCTCAATCAGCGTGTAGGAGAAACGTTCCACGCCTCACAGCCCTCGTTGACAGTGGATGGGTTCACTGACCCCTCAAACTCGGAGCGATTCTGCTTGGGTTTGCTCTCAAATGTCAACAGAAATGCCACTGTGGAGATGACTCGGAGGCACATAGGTAAGACTTTTAGCTTTGGAAAGATGGCTGAGTTTTTGGTACATTGAGCAAATTAGGTGATGTGATTGGGTTGGTAAAATTGGATAGGTTAAGAGTTTTGATTTTGTGTTTACAGGAAGAGGAGTTAGATTGTACTACATTGGCGGGGAAGTGTTTGCTGAATGTCTAAGTGATAGCGCCATCTTTGTTCAGAGTCCAAACTGTAATCAGCGATATGGATGGCATCCAGCAACAGTGTGTAAAATTCCGCCAGGTAAAATGCCAAAGCTGTCTCACATTTTCATGCTTTTGCTATTTATTTCTGTTTGGTCAAAATGCAGAACAGCGTTGTGCAATATGTAACGGTTGACAATCTCAAATGTTCTTACCACATGCCTGATGATTAATCTTGACTCTGTCATGCTTCTTTACAGGTTGCAATTTAAAAATCTTTAACAATCAAGAGTTTGCTGCTCTGTTGGCCCAGTCTGTTAACCAAGGCTTCGAAGCAGTGTACCAACTCACTAGGATGTGCACCATCCGCATGAGCTTTGTCAAAGGCTGGGGAGCAGAATACAGGTGATCATATCAATTAATTGACAAATATTGAAGTCTTACAATAGTCAATGACACAATACTTAAGTCCATCTTTGGTAACCAGAGTTCCTGTTGTCGGTATACTGATCTTTGAACAATATACTGTACTTTTTCCTAAAGTCTTCTTTGCTTTTTTTTTAAATTACAGAAGGCAGACTGTCACAAGCACTCCCTGCTGGATCGAGTTGCATTTGAATGGACCTCTACAATGGCTAGACAAGGTGCTGACCCAGATGGGGTCCCCATCTGCGCGTTGTTCCAGTATGTCCTAAACGACAACGGAACCTCACACTCCATCAAAAGAAAATAATTACAAAGAAAAATCAGTCCCATCAGGAAAATCACAGCAAAATTCTAATTGTCCATTTCCTAGTTTATGCCATCTTGCTCCACTGACCTAAAAACAAAAACACACATTCTGAAAAACAGTACAGAAATTGGCACTTTGTTCATCATTTTTCTCATGCACCTTGTTAAATTGCTATTCCCAAAATCATTTATTGATATAATTCTATTTGTGGTATAAACTAATTTTAAAAACTTTAAAAAAAAAATAGCCCCAGAAGTAGGGAAAATACCAAAAATATCTTCACTGATGGTTTGTGACCTATAAAATAATTTGTTGTGGCCCCTGCCAATCATTGTTCTGAATTTAATGTTTTCATTTCTCAGAGAAATATTACCCAAATTTTAACCAGGGTTCAGTTAGCTTTGTGAAGTTGGCCATGGAGTGGACAGTTTCTTTAAAAAAAAATATATGATATCAAACTCACTGTATGCAACACTTGAACTCCCCACCCCACCCTTTTTTATTATTTTTAAAAAACTCGTGTCGTTGTAAGACATACTACTTAACTGACAAATAGGAATGTTGGTTTAAAAATCCAAAAAACCCTAAACAAACTGAAAGCTCAGTATGTTTGTTAATTTCTTTGTCATTATATGGCAGTATTTGTGTCCATGGTGAAGTTGACTCGCGTCCCAAAATATCGCCTGGTTTACAAACTAGACTTTATGGGGACTTTTAGAGTATTAACTATTCGCAAGAGCTTCTTTTGTCTATATGAAGCAACACTCTCCAAGGAGAGGCATGTAATTGTCTCGTCAGCATTAATTGAAGGTATCAATGAGTATTCATCATTGGTTTTAGCCTATATCCCAATTGTTTTGCTACTTTTTTTGTATTTTCATGTATTTTTATATATATAAATATATAAATCTACTTAAAATGTTCTGTCATTCACACTATTAAAGTAAGTTGTTTTTTTCCAAGCCACAGTTGTCAACCTGACCCAAAAGGCTCGGGTAGAAATAATTTTCATCTGCAGCTTTTATCAGTTAAAAGAAGAAAAAATATATAGAAATTAACTGTGGCTCTTCTGTCATCGCTACACAAGGACCACATTACTAGTCTCTGTGCTTTGTCAAGATTTTACGTCAGCTAGCTTTCAAAGTGTTTTTAAAAAAGATGGGAGATAAACTCTTCTTCCTATTTCAAGAAAAGTGCTAATGTGCTCCCTCACTGGGACAGTTGGTGTTAAATGTATTGTATTTGTTCTGTCTATAAAATATGGTAATACAACACTTATTTGCTCTTCCCTTATTGTCCGTGAATATGTTACCGGTGCAAGTTGAACATGTCCCCCCTTACCTGCAACCCCTTGATGTGAAAATGTTCACCTTGAGGCACCAGTGATTGTATTTTGAGTGTACATACCTCGTGACATTTGGATTTGGGAACATACGCCATCTGTTTGGAGGTTCTGGTGTTACGTCATTTTATCTATGGCCTGCAACAGGATTGTTAAACCATACATTACTAAAGATGATGTGGACCATACATACAAAACACAAGATAGTAGTATACAGTATGTGTATTTAACAATTTTCTTTTTTTGCAAAGCAGTCAGTACAGTATTTACCAGTAGGGGGCGGTATTTAGAGTATTTTTTTCTATGATCATTAGCATCTCAGGCGTGGGGGATATTATGCAGACTTAATAAAACACTAATAATAAAGTTTTTAATCTCATGACTCATGTTTCTGTGGTGGAAGTAAATGTTGGTTTACTTAGAACAGTAGGAAGTTGTCTATATCCAGCATTTTAATAACGCGGTTTGCAATATTTTTTTTCTGCCTCCTCGGCTACCATAGCAGACGTCAAACGTAAATAGTCTTGCCAACTAGACATTGAGTTAACATGGCTTTTACTCTCTATACACTCCTTCAAGCCGCAATTTTATGCGTGAATTCTGTAGCTGTACTACACGAAGAACGATTTCTAAGTCGAAGTATGTCATGGTGACTTTACGTAACATTTAGACACTAAAAATCACGTTTTGTCGTTTGTTCTGCTAATGTTAGCAACGTGGCTAGCAGCCCCACAATTAGCATTTAGACCTGGTTATATTTTCAAATACGAAGATGACACTATTGTGGATTTATGTTTGTTTTTTAGTTGGATGGGGAGTGGACCAGGGCGTTGGCGGATTTGGTGATGAACCAGGGATCAAAGCTCAGCTGATGAACCTGATTCGATCTGTTCGGACTGTTATGAGAGGTGAGCTTCGCCATTATTGACCACTACAGTTCATACAAATGACATATTTTTGTTTTCTTGCAGTGCCTTTGATCGCAGTGAATTCTGTTTGTATCGTATTGTTGCTGCTATTCGGATGAGAAAAGAAAAGGACCAAGAGGAAAAGATGTGACGTGTCAACATGCGTGTAATATACATTGGCGTTGCAAATGAATAATAAAAATGTTTTTTGTACAGAATTCTATAGTTATTTTTTGGCACTACATTTGACATAATTGTGATTTTAAGTTCTTTGCTTTTCAAATTTCCTAATAAAGTCAATATCCCTTTCGCATTTTGTTGTTTGTCCCTTTACAATTGCCGTAAATGAACCCAACTTACTTCCTTTATTGCCATATATAAACAATGCAAAAGTGGAAAAACAATGAAAAACTTTCAGAGTTATATAGTATTAACTTCCCTATCTTTATTCTCCATATATTTCACATACGCGCACTTCTACTGTTCTCACAAATTACTGCAAAGAAAAAAGTTTAGCTTCGGTAGACTTCCTAGAATTTCCTATTTGTTTCTGAAATACATGAGCAAAGCTATTAGTCGGAGAAAAGGACGCCTATATAAACCCCAATATACGAAACAATGCGACGTTATTTATGCCCTAAGCGGATGCAGGTAAGATTTACAGTTCCACAAATAACAACACTATAAAACTAAGATAAAAAAAATGCATTCATCCCATTTACAGGTTGGACAAAAAGCTTTTGAGGAAATTTTGCAGTGTTGCTGGTTATGGTTGGGACTATCCAGACAGCGAATACAGAGACATTCCTCTTTGTTTCCCTGAGAATCTTTGCAATATTCTTCTGCTTATGACCATTACTGATCGCAACTTCCACCTGAGCCCAATTGGTAATTAATAATTCATTATTCCAGTCTTTATCTCTCATTATCTGAACCGCTTTATCCCCACTAGGGTCGCAGGGGGTGCTGGAGCCTATCCCAGCTGGGGACACCCAACCATTCATGCTAACACTTATACCTAGGGGCAATTTAGAGTGTCCAATCAGCCTACCATGCATGTTTTTGGAATGTGGGAGGTAACCGGAGTACCCGGAGAAAACCCACGCAAGCCTGAGGGGAACGTGAAAACTCTAATCAGGTGGGCCGACCTGGATTTGAACCCAGGACCCCAGAGCTGTGAGCCCGACGCACTAACCACTCTTTATGAATCCTAATAAACTCATTGGAGCAATGATTAAATTTCCTACATTGTGTTTTTAATCCCAGAATTTGGATGACCTGCCATTGAAAGTGATAGACATCCAACCCATTCGGTTAAATAGATTGGACGTCTAACCCTGTCAGTGGCACCGAAATATGAACATTCGCTCTCAAAGTCAATATGTTTTATGGGAAACTGCTCTAGGTCTGGTTTGTGTGCGTCAGAGCATTAAAACCCATCAGCCGATTGACGAGTTGAAGAAAGGGCCGTTTACCTTGCAAGTTCAAGTCCTCGTGTACAGGACGGTGGACGTCGGCGTGGAGGTGGACATTTTGCTGTCTGCTACTTCCCGGTTTGAGAGCCTGGTGTGGGAGAGTACCCTGACATTACTCTCTGAAAACAATCAGCAAGGCGCTGTCAAGTCTGAAGGAGAAAATGGAAATTATTGTAAGTTATCCGTTAACCCACAACTGACATTCTGACAATTTCCCTTTTAAATTTCACTGATATGGTTTAGCAGGTCTAAAGGATGAAGAGGAACATTTGAAAAAAGTGGAGATCAGAGTTCCATTAAGTGCCGGCCCTCCTCGTGCTTTGTCTTTCTTGGATCATTGGATTTTCTATCTGCCAAGCAGTTTTTTTGGCTTCAAGTTACGAGCCATTTCAAGTTTGTGGATGTTGTCTGTCTGCTTGGCAGAAATAGAAAAGCACAATGGTACTTTTGGAGCCTTGCCGTTACGTTGCTAAGTTGTCATCACTTCTGTTACTGACATTGTTTTTATGTTTACAGGGGTTGGAGTCATTACAGCCCCACTGAATGTCACGGCCCAGTTTAAGGA
This sequence comes from Stigmatopora nigra, assembly GCF_051989575.1. Taxonomy (NCBI): domain Eukaryota; kingdom Metazoa; phylum Chordata; class Actinopteri; order Syngnathiformes; family Syngnathidae; genus Stigmatopora; species Stigmatopora nigra. The sequence goes on along the minus strand of NC_135511.1, from coordinate 14,123,530 downwards.
ACGTTTGTTGGCGCCGGGCAAAGTGACGCTTTCATTTTGGAGATGTCCGTCGGAGGACGGACGCCTCGGCTTCCGGATGGAGAAATTTGGAGGCAGGCAGTTTCACTTAGTGGGAATGATATCTAAGACCTGATTAAAATGTTAGGGATTTTAATCCAGTTCTTTTAATCCATTTATAAAAAATAAAAAAATCTAAATATTATATCTAAAATGGCCCGTGAAATCAAGTTGACGTTAAAGCGGCCCGCGAACCAACTTGAGTCTGACACTTTTGCGTTGGAATAAAACTTTAAAACCACAAAAAAAAAGCTAATTCCAAATTCATTGCCTTAGTCATTAGTTCCTCTTCTACATTTCACATAAAGAATAAATATACGTTTTGGCTTTCACATCTTGAAAACGACAATCCCAATGATTATATCCAATTACAATATCAGACATGGTGTTTTTGCCCTAATATTAATACTTCTTCTAAAAAAAAAAAACAATATAACAGCAAATAAAGTGTTCTCATTTCATGACATGCTTGACTAATTTAATATAGAGCTCATTTCATGTTGGATGGGAAGCATTTGAATATTTGATCCTTCACATAATGCCGTTTGCATTTTTCATGTATGTAAGACACGATTATTTATTGAAACACCTCCACTCTGTAGAAGGGGAAATAAATGGATTTTCATGCTTTCCTGCACTTTCCTAACATTTCCTGAAATTATTGCATACTGCCACAAGAACACATTTTCTTGTTTAAATAGTATAGAGAAAGCTGCAATTCTGATAATAACAGAACTAAAAATATATGTTAATTACAGACTGATGTGGTCAATGCCAGGGAGTTAAGCAATGTGTGTGTGTGTGTGTGTGTGTGTGTGTAGGGAAGGGGGTCTTAATGGGATGTGGTGAGGGCGGGTACAGTAGTGGATCAGTGTTGCCTGGACTACAAAGTGATGTTCATCTTTCATCTGCCTCAAGCGCCGCACAATATTCTCCCTCCTATGCCATGTGATTATTTTTTATGGGGTTTGGAGGGGTTCTACAGAAGCTGCTGGGAAGATCCTGGTAAGGGAAAATGTCATGTTTTTGTTTTGATTGTTGTTTCTTAACTAGATGTCAAAAGATCATTATTCTATGGAATACTGTATTGGTGATGTATAGTGCGTTGGATATTGAAGTTGTACTATTGAGATCAGAGACAATAACTTCCTCGTCTATCATTTTTGAAAGAATTTAGAAATATTTTATTGTGAATAAGACCTTGTTTTTTAACTGCAAGATTTTTTGCTGTGCTCCAAACGATAAATATCCTCACAAAGTTTTCTGACTTAAGCAGCGAGCTACTTGCAATGAATTGTAAGACAAAGGAGACTTAGTGTTGAAATCTATTCTATTGTTCCCATTGCTTTTCAGCCAAAAGCACATTGGATGAGCAAGCTTGAACATGTACATGTTCTCCATCATTTATTCATGGAGTCCTGATTCTGTCATGCTTACTACGAGTCAGTCAAGTGAAAGAAGGTCAGTCTTGTGCTCTGTCACACAACTTACTATTGTCCAAATGATGACATTTTTCTTCCGCCTGCTCAATTTCTCTTTACAACCACACCAAACAACATCATAACTAATTTCAACTTGATTTTTCTTTCTGGAGCATCAAGTAGATGAATACGCTAGAAAAAGACGGCTCTCGAAAGTGTCTTTCAAGATGCACCCGGAAAATGTCCACGCCAAAGACACCACCAAGGAGCAGTTCACCCTCAAAGACACGTCATCATGCAACAGCATTGATCTCAAGTTCACAATGAGAGATTCCAGTACCCAAAGACTCTCCTTATGGACCATTGATTCTAGCACCCAGGCCTACTCAGGTCTAGAAGACCACTCCATAGACCCCCCAGAGACCCCAACAGATACCTCAACGCTGAACTATGGCGACGGGCACGCCTTGGAGGAACCAAGAGAGTGTCTCAATGTCCACGGGACGACAATGGTTTATTTGAAAGATTTTGTACTGATCGATGACGAGGAGGATGGCGACATGTCCCTCCGAGAGAAAACCGTCCATAATTTGACGGTCATGGACGGGAACGCCGCGGATCTGGTTTGTGGAAGATTGCTTTCCACTTCAAGGGTCTCGACGTATGACTGTAAGGGGGGATTTTCGCAACTGGACGGTCAGGGACCCGAGTTTGAGCGCCCTTCTGGAGATAAACACTGCTGCACCTGCTCTATTCTATAATCAACAGAATTAGGAAGGGTGTCGTGGAACTGTCCTTGGGGAAAAATAGGACTAAAGTCCATAAAAGGGCATTTCTGAGTCTTTTTTTTTTTTTTTAAAGGTCATTTTTTTATGTATGCGGTTCTTAACTTTAATGCGTGAGGTCTGGGTTCGATTCCCACTGGTGTTTTTTGGGATATCTTCAACATATACAGTAGTTTAAAAAAAATAATTGCCTATTTATTTTAATAGAAAATGCATTAGGATTTTTTTTCTCCTGAAAAAAAATCAATAATTTGGTTTTGGTCATTAAGATGTTGATATTGTGTATTTAATTCAACCATATGCTATGTTAATCATTCTAAATTACTGTTTTTCAGTTGAATTATGGACCACCTTGTCCCTGAAAATGAAAATTAATCATCATATAGTTTCTTGGCCTTATCATTCGATTATTGTACTATATGATACAGATTTTTTTTAACTGAGTAAGTGGTGTATAAAATTAGGCCCTCAGTTGAAAAACACACTTTTACATAGACTTTTTTTCACTCCAATTATTAAAATATGTATTCCTATATACATATTCAAGTCAATTTTGAACATCCCAGGTTATGATTCCATTTCAAGAGGTCAACTACACAGCTGTAAATAAATCTTGTCAGTCTTGTTTATGTATTTGTAGAATTTTCTTGATAGCATCGTTTATCATTCTAAAGCAGGCGACCCTGTTGTAGGCATTGAGCAACTAATTTGAGTGACAGACACCAGTTAGGCCAACTCAACTGAATTGAGAGATAAGAGTCGATAGAACTTATCTCCCCTTCCCACTGTACATTAACGGACCCCCGCCAAGCCCCCCCAAACCCTGTCACAATGGCAAAGCCTGTTTTCTTAACACACCCATTAGCTAAAATGTGAAGTGGGTGACGGCTGCTGTGTCTTTAATTCCCAAAATTATCAGGTAAAGTTCACTAATTTATTCTTCTATTTGGTTATTTCCTTTGATTTTGAACATGTTTGATTTTTAACAAAAAAGGGAAATCATTTTTTAGTTTCACAGGTCTGTCACAATAATACAAAATGATGTAATACGTTGCCACATAGCGAGAATGTGAAAGGGTGACGGAATTTATCAGCATTTCACATGAAACCACAAAGCTAAAATAATACTGTTGACATTTGAAAATATTTTCCTCTTAGCATGATTTCAGCTTTAGTTATCTTAAATATGCATAATAGTTTCCTTAGAGTGCTGTCAACGTTAAGGTTGGAAGTAAAAGAAGAAGTTGAGGTAACGGTGACTTTCCCACGCAGTGAAAACAAGAGTAAGGAGGTTAAGAAGAAGATGGATGGAACGCGGGTGTTTGTGGTTCTTATTTTTTGTTTGGCTTCAGGTAAGTATTTGCAGACGAAAATGGTTATTTATCATATGAAGTACCTTTTTGATATGTATATAAAGTGCTTTTTTTTCTCGCAGTGACGCCTGTTTTTGCAAATATTCTGGACGTGTGCGCCAGCTGTCACGACAATGCCACATGCGATGACAAACCTGATAACTCTGGAAAAGTTTGTAATTGCAAATATGGTTATGTTGGAAATGGAAGAACATTTTGCCAAGGTACAGAATATGACTCCTAAGAAATTATACATTTCATTTAACTGTTTGCCCTGAAAATGTAAAAACCCCAGTGTTAGCTTGAAAAATATTGCTTATTTTCGTTATTGCTAAATACAATATGTTTATATTTAAATATTAACCAAATTAGAAGTTAACTGTCATAGTAAGTATTGGTGCCTGAATACCTCAAACTATTCTGGGGTCGAGGGTTTGGATCCCAGGTGGGTCCTCACTATGTAGAGTTTGCATGTTCTACCCAGGCTTGCATGGGTTTTCTCCGGGTACTCCGGTTTCCTCCCCACATCCTAAAAACATGCATGTAGGCTAGTGGGACACTCTAAATTGCCCCTAGGTATGATTGGTTGCCCTTCATCTCCTCATGCCCTGTGATTGGCTGGCCACCGATTCAGGGTGTCCCCTCCCTGGTTAGCTGGAATAGGCTCCGACACCCCCGTGAAGATTAGCAGTTCATAAAAAAATATTTTTATTACATCTAGATAAAGATGAGTGCCAGATAGGAGCCACCAAGATCTGTGGGCAACACACCACATGCCACAATACATATGGCAGCTACTACTGCAACTGTCTGATTGGATATATGGCGTCCAACAATATGCCTGTTTTTATTCCAAATGATGGAACCCACTGCCAAGGTCAGTTTCTTCTCAGAAACAGCGAGATGTTGACTAAATGTACATACAATTTGATAGTTTTTGTCCTACAGATATTGACGAGTGTTTGGTTGAGGGTCTTTGCGGCGAAGGAGGCCAATGCAGGAATCTAGATGGCAGTTTTGACTGTAGTTGTCATCTGGGTTATCGAGTCCAGAATGGGACGGAGCCTTTTCGACCCGGGAAAGACCAGACGTCTTGTCAAGGTGGGACGCGTGATCTGAACTTAAGTGGTGGGGAAAGTTTTAATGGTTTTTTTCCGATTTAGTGGTGGACTGTGGCCAGCCCACTTCGCAGCAGGACTCGGTTCTGAGATCCACAACGGGGACGGTATTTGGAAGCATGGCAATGTTTGAGTGTGACCAAGGATTTCGGTGGAGGAGTGGAACCAACACCTCGCAGTGTGGGGCTGATGGGCTTTGGAGTAGGACCACCATGATCTGTGATGGTAATAATATACTTTTAAAAAAAAAAAAGTGAGAATGTAAGTGAGATGGAAAGAAATTTGAGTCGTTGGACTGAATATTTAACGCTGATGTGTGTTTGAAACAAGGACTAGCCACTTTGCTCACAAATGCTAACAAATACATGCGGCTTGCGGTCAAAGTTTGGCTTTGAATTTTTTCGATGATTGTGATTGCAATTCATGTTGTGCGTTTACTGTAGATTAAATGTAAGATTTTAGGATTTGTTTATTTAATACGGGACAGCACATATTAATGAACATATTCAAATTCATGCTAATTAACATGTGTAAATATGCAAGATTATAGCCAAGGGCTAACTTCTATCTATAGCGACTTTTTTAAAACTTTTTTAGAGAGTCCATCTTTCTACCAATTTTGGCTTTATTGCTTTTTAGCACAACTTGAACTGAAAATGATGCCAATTACTCATGCAAATATAGCTTTTATACAATTGTATGGTGCAGTACATTTACTTTTTAAAGCATTTTGTGTGTAACTTCCTAGAAATATTATGTGGAAATCCTCATAAAGTGCCACACACTGGACATATTTGGAATGGCATTTCCACTCCTGGAAGTGTGGTTAACTATTTTTGTAAACCCGGATTTAATCAAAGCGAGGGCAATGGCGTATCAAGGTGCAAACTTGATGGTAACTGGACAGAGACAAACATTTCCTGCAAAGGTAATGACAGTCCACAGAAATGGACTTTGGTCTTCAACTTTGCCAGAAGATGTCAAATAATGTTGTCCATTTGTGTAGAAATTGACTGCGGTTCTCCGCCTGAGATCTCGCACGCCATCTTGTTGTGGGATCACATCACCACGGTGGGCTCTCAGGTTGTTTATCAATGCCAATCTGGATATTACAGTGTGGGAAAAAGGAATAAAACTGTATGCGGCGACAATGGGGACTGGGATACGCCATCTTTTCTCTGTCAAGGTGATAATCTTGTCGGAAAGGATCGAAATAAATGGAAATGGCCAGCGGGATTTGGCTTAATTGGTGGGATTTGATGTTTTTGCTGTTTTTTTTGTTATAGAAATGCAATGTCAGGATCCTGTTTTCATCCCAAATACTCAAAGGCGATGGGATGGCACGTCACATGTTGGCAGTGCGGTTATTTACGAATGTAATGAAGGATATTACGCAAGGAGCGGAAGGAACTTCTCAGTGTGTGGAAAGAATGGACTTTGGGGGGAAATTGATCTTTGGTGTGAAGGTGCAACACTTAAAGTGAACCTAGTATTTGTACAGTAGTGTCAAATTTCACAATATACGTCACTTTAATTTAGTGAAAAACCTAACTGCATATTGTTACTCTCTGGGATTACAATATGCAGATTTGGGCCTTTTGCTTAATATGCTTTTGTCTTGACTAATTCCTCAGAAATAACATGTGGACCCCCACAAATTCTTCCATATACTAACCTCCTGTGGAACAACTCTACTAAACCTGGCAGTGTGGTGCTGTATGAGTGCATGGATGGATTTTACCAGGATGGTGGAGATAATATTTCTACATGTCTAACGTCAGGCGAATGGGAAAACGTGTCATTAAACTGCCAAGGTATCATTTACTCACATCCATGCTCTTTTCTAATCAAATACAAAAAAAAAATAACACAAAGTAATACTATGTAGGCCACAGTTTTTATTCTAGGACTCAGTTCATAATTTAATGTTCATGTTATGTGTTTTATACTATTAAAGTGAAATGTACTGCATTAGGAGTAGTTCTAATAATTCACTTTTCACATGTAAACTATTTAATGGTAAGTATTAGACCAAAAAATATTTAATTTTGACATTCTTTCAATTGGGATTGGCTTCAGAATATAAAATTTGGCAAACTTGTTCTGTTATCTGTTATTGTTTTCCCAGCAATTTGTGGCCCGGCTCCGCTCCTCGCCCATTCCGAAATAGCCTGGCAAATGGGAAGTGTGGTGACCTATCGTTGTGTCAACGGCTATCATTGGCGGAGGGGTGACAACGTCTCCGTATGTGGAAGCTCTGGTGTTTGGCGGTTAGCTACGCTCAAATGCATTGGTGAGTCCTGGAAATTGGCTATAAAATCTCCATAAATGATTGCATTGTCGCAGATATTCAAAAAGTGATCATATTGCTTTTAGAATCCAAGCCGCCCATTCATCACCTCCTTGTTTCAAATGAAAAATGTTTGCAGTGGAGAGCAGAAAAGTCTGAAGAGGAAACCGAGATGTACAGGGTAATACAAAAAATCCAAAAGGAAATCGACCCCACCTCCAAAGAGAATAAATTGGGATTTTTTTTTGGTAACCTTAGGTTATATACACTGGATCTAGAGACTATCAAAAGACTTTCCTTGAAAAAAGGAGACAAATGGTAAGCTCCAAGGCAGACTCATTGGAGGTCTGCCTGAAACTGCTTCCAGCCACAAACTACAGTGTCTCCATCACCGCGTTGTCTTCTGGATTCACAGCCATCACCACCATTAACACCAGTTTGACAGGTATCACTGATTGGTTAGTCAGCAAAACTGCTCCTGTTGTAGTTCAGTAAGAGTTTCAGATTTAAAAACTAAAAAAAAACATGGTTCTCCATTTCCTTGTGCCCTGTGATTGGCTGGTCACCGATTCAAGGTGTCCTCCGCCTGGTGCTCGTAATTAGCTGGGATAGACTCTAGCACCCCTTGTGAGGATAAACGTTTCAGAAAATGAATGATCTGTAGGTTATTCATGACCTCACATTGGTCCAACTCCAACATAATTTTTCATTTACAATTGAAAAGACTGTCATGGTGGATTAATGGCCTCTCAGAGGCCCATTTACACTCCTCATACTCTACAAATTTATTCCGACACTGCATTTTGTCACCATTTGACAGTACCTGCGGTACCAGATGTCCACTACAGAGAATATGACACTTCAGTACCAACTCTGAGGTTGAAGAGAACAGCAAATACTCTTGACCCAATAAGGTAATAACCGACCTGAGCTATAATATTTGGCGGCTTTTGGAAAACTGGATATGGAAACTGATGTTCTTTTTTTTTCTCTCTTGTTAGTTTCTACCAAGTTTTTGTACTCCCTGTCGAGCAAATGACGGTGTTTGACTGTTCCTCTCCTATGAATGAGGAGTCTTTGGGCAAAAGTGCATCCTCGCAGGGACAAATTGTAGCCCAGATGCGAGTTAGCCATGTAGGACCAGAGATAGAGTTTACCGTGGGAGATGGTTTCCATTATGGAGGCTTTTTTAATGCTCCTCTTGAGAAAGGCAGGAACTACTATGTCATCCTGAGGGCTGTGAGTCAGTGGAAAAAGGTAAATGGAACTATAAAATAGTGGAATTGTGTGGATTTAGACTCAAAATTAATCCATTTTTTTTCTTGTAGGACTCAAAGAGCCTGTGCGTCCTCTGGGCTAAAGTAACAGGTATTTATTACTTTGCCAAAATTATGCAATGTTTATAGATACTATTCATGTTTTTATTGTTAGGGTTAGGGTTATATAATATTAGTATTTTAATTAAATGAAATAATTTGAAAGAGTCACAGATAGGCGATGGAAAAGCAGCAAAGTACGCATGAGAGTTGTTATTAGTTGTCTATCATTTAGTTTTGAATAATTTTGTATTTTTTAACATTTTTTTTAGGTACATCCTACTTTGTGACGATTTCATCGCTGTGTGCTGCTGCCTCAGTAGGACTAATTGCATTAATAGTATTGCTTGGACTGGCTTACACTCGGTAAGATAATTTGATTTAAGATGACATATTTACTCAAGTATTTATGTAGAATTCTGAGGTGTGTCTTTTAAGGTTTATTTATTTTTTACAGTAATAGCCAATGTTCCCTCTAATTATTGAAGTAACTAGGCATACACATAACCTACCTGAGTACACTAACCAGTGTGAATACCATCAGAAGTGCCCACTATATCCACATACAACCAGTATCACTGCTGCCATCACCATTTGTATTTTTCCTACCCATAAATGATCTAGCCATAACATTTACTTATTAATACCCATACATAAAACATCTTAATAAATGGCACTAGAATTTGCACAAATTTGACTTACCCTATTCTTCCACGTCTGTCTTTAGTAGTATGGCTCCAATGAGTCCCTGTTTTTCCATTGGAAAATTCGTTCACAACTTTACATTCACTGCATGTTATGCAGAACAGAACTTTCTTACTCGAAAAAAAATAGATGTCCCGCAGTTTCAACGCTTGTTCTTCTATTTGCACATATTCCAGAAGATATTTGGACTTAAAAATATGCACAGTTGTATTTAACGCTGGTTTGGGGAGTCGACGTGATGATGACGTAGGTGAGTTAGATTTTGCCACATGCGCAAGTACGGTCAATGCTTTGATTGGCTAAGAGTGATTGCATTGTGTGCAATGATGGATTGGACACCTGCGCTGGATAGATTTTCTTGTGCGCAGAAAGTGTGCGACCAGTGCGCAATTGCGCATTTGCAGTTGCGCGGCTTAGAGGGAACGTTGGTAATAGCTAGGGTTCTGATATTGACTTTTGTTAGTGACTTGAAATCAAGTTAGTTGTGTGTCAATTTGTTTATTTTGCTGGACTTTAATATGCAAACTTAATCTATTTTTGAATCTTTTCCAGGTTTTTCAAGAAAACGTGACTCTCATTTTGTACACTTTAGAAATGAATTCATCATCAATTGTATCTCATTGAACTACCTTTCATCCATATTGTTGTAATATTTTCTCTGACTGTACTCTGGAGCATCCATATGATAATGGAAATGAATGGGAAAAATACATGAATTCATATTATTTTCTATTTATCAATGAAACTTGTAACTGTCGTAATTCTTATTTAAAATCAATAAACTGTCATTGTTCATAAACAATCAATACTCAATAAAACGACATAAACTGCCTTTTTTGCTTTTTTGCTATTTTACTCCAATGCAGTCGGGGGCGCTGTGGTCAGTAAACATTGACCCCCAAAATTTGCCGTAATAACAGTGGAAACGGGGCTTGGAAAAGCATTGTGTTTACGAGGCTACAATCCTAAAGTACCACAGTGAGTGTCTCCATAATTCAAATATCCAACACATTACTAACGAGAAAGGCAGTGTGCTGTAAAAACAGTAGTTTCGGATAAACGGATAAAGAACCGCGCACGGAACTCATCGTTAGCATGTAGCCTGAATTGGTCTTTTGTGATTGCGCTGTCAATTATTGCAAGTCGTTATATACACGTTTATAAGCCTGTAGACATGTTCATTAAACATCGTCTATTTACTGTATAATTTAGGTGTCCCTAATATTTCTTTTTCTTTACAAGGCAAGTTTACTTCTAACGGAAAATGGGCTTTTTTCAATACAAAAAAACTAATTCCCAATGACAAAAATAGCAAATTTAATGAAATAAACAGCCAATAAATTAATCAGATTCACAGAATGTACATAATAAAACTGCTGAAAATGAAGGATCGCAAAAGTATGACTCTTTTTTGTCAGATCTGTACATTTTATAATAAAAAACACTTGCTTCAAAAGAAATAAAGCAGATACGTAGTGACATGTAGGTAACCTAAAATTGACAAGAAAGCGATCCAAAATTACCACAATGCATGCTATGGACAATAATGGACAAATAATTCATTTAAACTAGGAGGACTGTCTTTGATTGTTGCCATTGACGACAATAGATGCTCGCAGCCTCTCAGTTAAAATAAATTCAACAGTTTACTACTGTTGTCTCTGTCTAATACCCCTATTCATAATTTGCAATCTGAAAACCAAAAAGAATGACTGTTATCTCCAACAGGTCCACTGTTGTTCACAATGGACCAAAACCAGGTGATCCTGCAGTTCCACTTTGCCACATTTGGAGACTCCATGCTACAAAAAATGAATCTCCTTCGACATCAACGCCGTTTCTGCGACGTCACCATCCGCATCAACCAGCTGACAGTCCCCGGTCACAAAGTGGTATTTGCCGCAGGATCATCCTTCCTCAGAGACCAGTTCACCCTACAGCAGGACTCCACAGAAGTCCAGATCTCCATGATCCAGGAAGCCAAAGTAGGCCAGCATCTGCTACTCTCCTGCTACACAGGCCAATTGGAATTTCCTGAACTGGAACTAGTCAATTACCTGACTGTTGCCAGCTTTCTCCAAATGGACCACATTGTTGAACAGTGCACGGAGGCACTCAACAAATTCATCAAGCCACAGGCTCCTCACAAACTAGAAGTTGACAGAGAGGACACTCCGAGAGAGCTGTGCGGCGTCCAATCGGCCGTCGGGGAAGATATCAGCATCAGCAGCGACGACTACGACGTCCTCATCCAACCTAAATCCCCGCCACAGATCCTGGACGCCCAACCAGTCCATAACAACATAAGCACCGTGAAAGTGGAAACCGTAGACGCCAAATTTCCCGGCAGCCCTCCAGCCGCCCTCCACTCACCCGAACCCCAACACTCCCTTATTAATTCAACTGTAGACAGTCGCGGGAGCGAAACCTACGCGCCCCCAAAGTTGCAAGACGACTTGGCCGACCCCGTGAAACCCAGCGTGCATCAGCGCAACTACGACAAACCCCTCCAGTGGTACCACCAGTGTCCCAAATGCAGCCGAGTCTTCCGTCAACTGGAAAAATACGCCAACCACTTGAAGATGCACAAGCTATTCATGTGCCTCCTGTGTGGCAAGACCTTCACGCAAAAGGGCAATTTGCACCGACACATGCGCGTCCATGCGGGTATCAAACCCTTCCATTGCAAGATCTGTGGCAAGACCTTCACGCAGAAGTGCTCCTTGCTGGATCACCTCAACCTTCACAGTGGAGACAAGCCTCATCGTTGTAACTACTGCGACATGATGTTTGCACACAAGCCCGTGCTACGCAAGCATCTCAAACAGATCCATGGCAAGAACAGCTTGGAAAACGCCAATGAGGGAAGCCAGCACGATTTTTGCTCCACTCCAATAATTTCGAGACAGACTTGAAGGAGAAGTACTATGGGAAATTGACTTTTTTAAGGTTTAGGAGACGAAAAACGGCGTCGCTGATAGACGTTTAATCCAATTTGATGGTTGGGTTGTCAGCTGTCATCCTCAATTCAAGCATTCCCTGTTAAAATTGAATTGATGTTAATGGCAGTAAAGGATTTGAAAGCGATAAGGATATTGCAGGAAAAAAAATGTACATTCAGTATTTCTTTTGTATGTAATTGATATTTACACTACATAGGTAGCAAAAAAGTCAAGAAAATTACAACTAATATGCCTCAATTTTTCACATTGGTTAATCAACTTGATTTAAAAAAATACTTTGTTAAAAAAATATTAATGTGATTCGCCATTTCTTCTTACAAAACCTCTACTAATTATTTTTGAATGTGCCTATAATGCCAATCGAAGCGAAACAAACTGTATAATCCCAAACATACAACATTGAATTTATATAAAAAGGGACTTTGGCTATCGTCCATTGTGCCGTAGTTTTACATTTTAACGCCTGTTTATCGGGGTTCAAAGTGGTACTGTATGTTTTTTTTAAAAACCTCCCAGTTCTTAAACTCTTTATATATTGTTAATATCATCATATTGTTGATGCCATCATTTTGCACTCAGTGCCGCAATGTAAATTTTAGCGATCATATCTAACACAGAAACATTATTGTGCCATTATGTATATTATATATACACCGTATTTATACACCCTTTCTCTTTTTCCTTTAATGTGTACAAATAATGTGTATACAAATATATGTGAAAACGAATACCAAATGCCTCTCTTAAATTTAATGAATGGAATGTCAGACCTTTTGAGTAAATTGTTTTTTGGTAGGAAAATGCGCTCATGCTTTTTAAAAATAATGCAATTTCACAGAAGCTACGAATTTAATGACAATTACTTGCGATTTGTTACCGTTAAAATCATAATATATTACGTTTCTGTATATTTTTGTCTAGTGTGAAACGTATATCCGTACCACAGTGGCTCGCTAGGTGGCGGTATGTGCATAGCCTTTGCTTGTCACTACTTAAGAGAAACCGAATAAGAAACGCTACGGAAAGTCAGAAAACTCCCAATTAAGGAATCGTCGCTCCAATTTTTCCATCTTTTTTGCGTGGTACATGCGTGTTTTCGTGTTTTTCTATTTTGTATATTGAATTATTATTACAAGCCCATAAGTTAGCGTTAAAATCAGTTTACGTTTTGAGAACGACGATTTTAATACTATTGGGCTGCTGCTCCATATAATCTCGCTTGAGGAGGATTCTTCTTTTGAGAAGAATTCCAAAATGGAAAAATCCAGCGGTTAAAAGGCAATTGTAAAGAACAAATCTTGAATCTGGGAAGCTAGTTGGTGGTTTGCATTCGAGGGACGTCAGCAGAATGACAGGTGAGTGACATCGAAAGATGTCAACAAACCGGCGACGACGACGACCCCCAATATGGGGCACAACGTATGTACTATACTATAGTATGTTTTCTTCCTACCAGATGATGCCGTCCTATTGAATGTGCCTGTCATTCAGCAGCTGTACCACTGGGATTGTGGTTTAGCATGCTCCAGGATGGTACTCAAGTAAGCATTATATTAAATTAAGTGTATATATTATGTTAGTGAAATGAGGAAAACGTTTTAAGTAGTACTGCAATACTATTGTACTGTGTTATTGTAATATACTTACTGTTGCGTTAGGTCTGTCAGCTGTTTTAACTAAATTACATGAAACAAACAAATTGATTCATTCATAAATCATCAGATTGATCAAGTTTAGGGTGAAGAATTCAAAACTAGTTGTAGTTTTTCTCTGGTAGATTTTTTTAGCAACTGCATTCTCAATTCTATTTTAAAAAACTATGAAAAAGCATGCCTATCATATAGAGCCGATGGTAAAAAAAATCTGTACTCACGTGTATTAATCTATACAAATTTATCACTGAACTGTAACCAGTGTAGTAAAATGCATCCAATAATCGGTGGGTACTAGGTATTAGTATTCCAATTGTAGTTTCATTACGTGTATAACAGAGCAAGTGCATTTTTGGCCTGGCAGGTACTTGCACCCAATCAGTGACGAGCATTTTCAGAGAGCATGCTGGGAGCTGAAAATGACTGAAAGCGTGTGGACGATTGACCTGGCCTACCTCATGTGCCATCTAGGAATCAAGCATTGCTTTTACACACAGACGCTGGGAGTCGATAAGGGCTTTCGGAGTCAGGTACCATTTCAACTATGACATTTCCCATCATTTCCATACCTGATGTTTCCGCTCTCCCTCGCAGTCCTTTTATAAGAAGCACTTTGATAGCGAAGAAGACCGAGTCAACGATCTTTTCCTCAAGGCGGAGAACAACGGTGTGGTGGTTAAGAAATGGTGGGCACTGATGAATATAAAAAACAAACAAATGGCCGACTGTCACAAATCACTGCAGAGCTTTCTAATCCCGCAGCTCTGTGAGCATTGAGGAAATCGAGTCTCACCTGGAGGAGAGCCACGTAGCCATCGTGCTGGTTAACGCCGTCATCTTGGCGTGTGAACTTTGTTCCGCACCCGTCAAATACTGCTGCTTCCTTCCCGTGGGTCAGAAGTGTTTCTGCCGGAAACCAGAGTATCAGGGACATTTTGTGGTTCTACGTGGCTTCAACAGGACCACCGGATGCATTCTCTACAACAACCCTGCATATTCTGACCGTGAGTAATGTGATACTTTTGTATTTGCAATTACATGCAAATCTGTATATTAAATTTCCTGATTTCCCCCCTTTTATATCAATAATTATATTTTTTTAATCCATTTTTTTCTGTGTTTTTAGTTCAAAAATCATTGTAAAATCCAAAAATATATTTTAAAAAGCTAAAATAAACAGTTTTAGATCTATAAAATATATTCAGGGCTTTTGATCCAATTCTTTTAAGCCATTTATAAAAAAAATCTTATTATATCTAAAATGGTCCGGCCTTAAAATAGAGTTGACGTTAAAGCTAACATTAGCATTAGAACTGAATGGAACATGTGCAGCATGATACGTTTTGCAATTTTTCAAGCATCTTGCTAAGATAAAAGAAGCTAACATTAGCAATGTCGGAAAATACGTCATTATTGGAGGACCAACCTTATGTTGTGTGTGTGTTTTCTCCTGCAGGGGTGTGCTGCACCACCGTCGGTAACTTTGAAGAGGCTCGGCGGAGCTACGGGACAGACGAGGACATCCTCTTCATCTTTAAGAGCAGCTGAGAGACACTTTTGGACTTTACTTTGAAGAATGAACACTATCACAATTAAATAAGAAGACTTGATGTGATCCATATCGCCATCCCCTCACTCCCGTTGGTGCTAATGAGTTGAGCTGCTCACGTGAAAACAACTTTTTCCATTTTTAATGCTTTGTTTTTTGAGACCAGAAGAACATTTTACTATGGACATACACTCAGATTTTTTTTTTTTAAAGAATAACTTTTGATGAACTTGAGAGAAGTATGAAATAAAAATAATAATAATAAAACACCCTCTGTGGTTACACCAGACCTAGATGAGGTGTTTTCAGGAAGTAATGTAATTTTATTCATTTTTTGTTTTTTCAAGTCAACAGTTTTTGTTTTTTTGCAAAATGTCACATTTTGGTAACGTGATTATTGCAACAGGGAAACTAGTTGAGCTTTGAAAGTCTCAGGTAATTCAATTTTGCCTTATAATGATAATAAGCAGTTTTTATGGATGCTGTCATATATGTATTAATTTAATGGGTTTTTTTTTCATTACGGTTATGTAAATTTGAGTTGCAACATAAAAAATGATGACTCCCATATTTTGTCTCGTCTATTCCTTGACTATTTGAGGCTGGAAATCGTGTTTTACAGCCTTGCTGAGCGCTTCGGCATACTCAGGGTAACGCCCAGTCATCTACAGAACAAAAAAAACAAGGGTAAAAATCATTTTCTATCAATGGCTACTCACCAATTTGCAGTCTTTTGCCTTAAAACTCCACTTGTCACTAATTTGACGGTTTAGGTTGAGGTCCAAGTCCACCACCAGCAGTCCATCCCGAGTTCTAGAAAGTCCAGGTGTGCGGCTTCCGTCGGGAGCGGCTACGTAACTCGATCCGTAGAAGTGGCCAAAGTCGTGGTGAGCTGGAGACACCAACCAAAAACAAAATACATTCGTTAAGATGTGAATTCAGACAATTAATTTTACAGAGTCACTTCACAGTTCGACAATCTAAAGACTAAAAAGACTGAAAACCGCTTGGTTGATCGACAAAATCACAATGTTGGAAAGAAATGATGGGGGAAATATAAAGAAATTAACAGTACAGTCTAAGTATTAACTGTCAAACACTGTTGTGTATATGATCCAAGACTATAGAAAAACACAATAATCATAATTCCAATGACATTTGTTTACTTGTAAGAGTATAAAAAGATGTATTCGTAGTTTGAACTCCTTTACAATCTCAAATTTTCCGCATAATGTTGAAAATAGAACTTTTAAATGTACCTTTTTGTCCATCTCCAGATGTAAATTCACTTTTGAAATGTTCCTGCATAAGACAAAGTGTGTCAACACATATCAACCCCAAACAAAGTTACCTTGTCGTGCTCACTTACTGTGCCAACTCGATTGATAGCGCAGGTAAAACAGTGGTTGGCAATGGCTGCATTCCTGGCCTCAATAGACCACATCGGCTCACTAGAATAAAAAAAAATATATATATACACTAATATTATTAACAGTTTTGACACTGTGGCAATTTAGTAAACTACGATAACAAATATAACTTTCAATTCTACAGTTACACTGGTTATTGTAGCCTCTGGTCCTAGGGTCTAGACTCTAGATTCTAGAACCAAAGCTACTTGTCTAGCTGCTAGATTTGGTATAGTATTACTGAATAGGAACATTTGTAATTGCAGATATTATTATTATTCTGTTGCCTACCTTAAGGCACCAACAGTAGCAGAAGGGTTAAAGATAATCTCTGCTCCATTCATACTGTACATAAACCAGTTCAGGGGGTGATGGCGCCCATAGCAGATATTAATGGCTATCTTTCCAAATTGCGTCTGGAATACCGTGTGACCGGTGTCCCCTTCCATGTAATATGTTGACTAAGAGCAAAAAAAAAAGGATTTTTCCCCCCCAAAAGTATACATTGGAGATGCGAATGTAGAATAGAAAGAGTAGACCAACCTCATTGAAGTCTCCAATTCTAGGGATATGATTCTTGCGGCTCTTTCCGAGCACTTTTCCAGAGTTAGAGACCACCACCGCCGAGTTCCACAGAGTGTCATTCAATTCATCGCGTTCCAGAATTGGAGAAATAATCACCATGTTGTATTTTTGGGCCAACTGGAAAGAAGAGTCCAACCATTCTTCATTAAGCATGACTTGTAGCATTGATTTTCTGTTTTCTGTCCCAATACTTTTGGGACATACATATATGTGATAAATGTGTTTTGCTCACCTCCTGGCAGAAATGTGTGGTATTTCCATTTTCAGCAGACTCTGCAAATTCCGTCCATGGTTCTTTCTCACGGGTGCAAAAAGCAAAAGGCATGGCTGCCAATGACATCAATTCAATTAAAAAACAACAATCAAGACGTATAAATTCCTGATCAAAACTTACTCCAAGTTTCCTGAAAGCAGACGATATTCACGCCACATTTGGCCGCCACTTCCACAATTTGCCCGATCCGCTTGTGCATGGCTTTGACCTGTTAGGACGGAAGAGTTTTCTGGGTCATTTAAGTGATTTTAGTCTGGTTCTCTACTTTTTATTCCCTGACCTGGTCTAGGATGGGCGCATCAGTGGGCAGAACAATCCGGTTCTGGATAAGTCCCACTCGGATCCTTCTGGGAAGCCTGAGCTGCTCCTCTTTAGCTTCGAACCTGTAGCCTTTCAGCTCAAAGTCAGCTTCTTGTGCGGCCTCCACTGCACCTGATGGAAGGTCTAGCAACCTGAAAATGTGGAGAACATTATATAAAAAGGTTTCTTAGGCCCTTGAATGGTCTCCTAATCGGGTTCAGTCGGCTTCACCATTACAGAAAACTGCTGACTCAGCTAATGTCCTGAAAAAAACAGTTTCCTTTAATTAGTTAACAAATTCCCCTGACCTAAACCCCATAGGAGAGGGCTATTTTAAAACGGAAATTAAAAATATCTGAGTTTTAAATATATTTTCTTTTCTAATTCCAGCCAGACTTAAATTTTGCAGTTAAATATCTATAACAATATTGATGTTTGTTTTCTAAACAGTTTATTCTGGAAAAAAGGCTGCAGATTTATAAATAGGCATTCAGATTATAAAAAAACACAACTTTAAATGAATTCCCTTGTTGTATAATGAATTTATCCCAAAAATCTTTGAAAAATTGGCTGAAAATATTCAAAATTTTTCAATGTTTGTGTGCTGCAAGTCATTAGTTTGATAGTAATTGAGTTTCTATATAAATGGAATCCAACAACTAATAAATTGTATTTTTTTTTTAAATAGGCTGTGTTTGCATTCTGCAAAATGGGGGGCAAAGATCACAGTTTGTGTCTCTGTGTCCAAAGTCCGCTTCACTCATCTGGATAAATTATTGACCATGAACGTAGTAGGAGGCAGAAGAACAAAAAATTAGAAAGTGAATTGAATTTCTACTCACTTGGTCTCGTTGCCATACAAGATGCGTTTGACATCGTCCAGGTAATCTATGGGAATGTACGTCTCCAAAGTCGTCTCCAACGATTCAAATTGGCCGGCAGACATTTTTGCCGATTCGTCCAGCTTTCAAGATTCAGAACAACCAAAACTTTTGCTTTTAGTTGAATGACCGTCAAGCGTTGCGTCACACTGTCCAACCCTCTCGCCCACCTTCTTAATATTCTTTGCTAAGTTTGCTATTACTGCCTTGGGGAAGGATGTTTTTAAGATGGAATAAAATAATTAGGACGCTTGCTGTTGTCAATATACTTAAAAATAAATGAATATGCTTTAAAAACTTGACTTTTTCCATTCAATTTCGTCCCTTTGAAAATGATGGGATTGATGAAAGGGTAAAAAAAATAAGAAATACTGACGAGAAATGCTTTCTTGCCACAGCGACATTTTAAAAACAGATGATATTCTGACATATTGCTATTTTTTTGAAAGACATGGACATTTATGATGGTGTTCCTAGATAGCCTGGGATATGACACTTGCATTTTGAGAGGTACCATCACTTTGGACAGTCGCTTTTGCTCAAGTTTTTGCTGGTAACAGTCTTTGTTTTCACTCGACTTTTCCGCACTGAGCTGACTTTCTTTTCTTGCTCTTCGCCTGGGTTGCACACTTTCCTCAGGGGTTCTGCTCCAGTCAAAAAAATTGGAAAAAAACAACACAATTTCATATTTCTGAGAGATTTTTCCATAATATATATTTTTCTCTTATAGTTTAATTGTCAGGCGAGATTACCTGTAAATTCTGGATGACATTGGCTAACATTTTGTAAAAGGGAAATATACTTCAGGCCTTCGTCATTATCATTTCCTAAAAAACAAGAAAAAAGTCGATTTTAATCCTCTCATACATGCATAAAGTACGTCATACACTTGTTCTTGTCCTACAAGTTACATAGTACTTGTATTACAAGTGCAAAGTGTACTTGTGATTCAGGTTTGTGTTCTTTCCCTACAATAACTTGTACTACAAGTACTTGCCTTTACAAGTAATACCTGTACTCCAAGTATGTGTCCCAGAACTACGTATTGAATACCGACCAGGACAACAAAGTAAGCCATTTTCTCGTTTCTACTTGAAATGCATCATGGGAAGGATCATGTCAAAAATGATTGTCTATTGCCAAGCACTTATCTGACTGGAGTGGAGCACCCCTATTGTATATTATAGTTTTGATCCTGGTTGCAGTACAATTTCTGTCCATGGTTGTAGTTGCCAAGGGATTTCGCATATTCTAATTATGTATGTCTATTTACATAGGTTTTGTAGATAGAGAAGTGAACTCACGGCACACTTGAAGGAGGACATAGAGCTGCCTCTCTGCCAATAGGCTGCTGGCCATATCCACACGCAGCTGATTGCTTTCTAAATTGACCAGCGTCCCATTCCGATTCATCAGGTCCACGCTATCTGGAAGATACAAATGCAGTTTCTAAGTATAGGTTTTTTCTTAAATTAATAAAGAAATACAAGAAAACTAATCATAATAATGGAAAATAAAATAGGGAAAATTAAATAATATAAAATAATCGTTTCACAAATGAAATATATATATTTAAAAAAATTGATTTTGCTTTTCTAATCCAGCAGCACAGATGTGAAATTAAAAATCGTATTTGTTGGAACCTTGTCTTTCGATTAAAAAAAAAGTAATGAAGAAAACAATTATGTCCAAAGTTCAAAAAGTGACATTTAGATGACAAATTATAGATGACTTTATAGAAAAAAAGAGGGTGAAAAAATACCTTTTAAGTCGACGCCACAGCGTTCCTTTAAATTTTGAACGAAATGTATCAATTTACAATTGATGTTGAACATTTCCATTTTGCTTTCTGTAAAAAACAACAAAAAAAATAACTGAGTATATTACAATTGGCACAAGCTCAGCCATGCCACAAAACCAACAACAGTTATTAGACATGTAACTTCATAAATAATATTGTACACAATATGAATATTCCAAACCTCCAAACAGGACGGTGATAAACATTTTTCCTTGTTTTTAAAAAAATAATAAAAAATGCTGGTTTTCCTCAATTTTTCACTTGAGTTCTTGCCTCGCCTCGTCCTAGTGTTTATGCCAAAGATCTCACGGAGTCGCTGACATGTGGAGATCCAAAATGGAGGCGGCTCATTTAGTTTTGTGCTCTACACAAAAGAACTTGGCTTGCAGGGCGACACTTTGTGAATGAGATGCTGGAAATGGCACACACATACACACACACACGAGATGGCATCCTGTAAAATCTAGCTCCAGTAAATGTGTGAAAAGGGGGTCTCCATGGATTTTCCACACATAGACACAAAGGAACTCTGGCCTCTGAGAAGGAGTCTATTTTAATGGCCTGCAACAGAGAAAGTTTTGGTTAGAGTTCAGAATTTTTACTTATTAAGAAACAAAACAACAAAAAAATCCTTTTAAAGGGCTTTAAACTAAACACAACATTAAGCGACAATTGTCTAGTTTTTGCATAACCGCTCACAATTACATTCGTGGTTGGACTTACCTTATAAATCGGTCATCTCAGTCCATCTAGGAGTTGAACTGGAACTGGAATCAATGCCCACTACTCGCAAAAAGTTGAAAAATGTATATTCCACACAACAGGGTCCATAAAAATTGTCACACAGACTCAATTCTCATCTTTTGGCCTCTAAACAACTCCACATTGGATACAAAATGATACAAACAACATTAGAGCAAAGCAAAAAGCACCCAAAGATGATAAACAAGCACTACTAGTACATTTCATAAAGGTGACAGAGGAGCAAGCAAGAAGGCCCTTTGTTGGCTTTGATTCCTTTGTCACCATGATTACTTAATACCCGCATAGTTTTATTTTTTTTGTGGATCCGCCTTAAGCCGTAATGGAGATGTCAATGGAAAGGAAGCAAATGAGATGCAGGAACGCACGAGACCAAATGGAGACGCTTCATATCCCGGAAATCTCAGAGGAAGAGGAGTTTTCCACCCAGGAGGGTGATGGACAAACTCCTCTGGAACTGGTCTAGACGGCGGTGGCATTTTTTTACCAGATGGCGCATGACAAATCAATTTTGTATGAAACAGAATTGTTTTCTATACATTGGAGAAGGAAGCACAACCAAAATGAAATGAAAGGCAATTAAGTAAATGACTTTAGAGCAGATGACAAATTATAAATAAAGCTTTGATGTGTTTAGGCTATTTTTGTGGCTACTATAGGCGACCTTTATACTATATACTTTTGCTCTTTATAATATATATTGGTATTTATTATTATTACGCAGCCATCTATGTAACTTGATAAATAAGGTTTTTTTTTACAGTTATAAATAGAAAAATATGATGGTGCAGTGGTTCTTCCGCATGACTTCACTGCAGGCAATCTGGGTTCGATTCCCACTTGGTGGCTATGCTTGCAAGCGTCAGTGTTTTTTTTTCAGTTTCATTCTGCCTTGAAATTGGCTGGCAACCAATTTATCATGTCCCCTGCCTGGTGATTGTAGTTAGCCGAGATAGGCTCCAGCACCCCCTGCAATCCTTGTGGACCTTCTGTGTGTGTGGCTCGAGTTTTTTTTAACTAGGTCTACAATGTCTTCTATGTCTTATGTCTTCCTTGCTACTACAACCAAGAAATGTCCTGAATACGGGATGAAATAAAGTCTAATAAAATCTAATCTAATAAGAGCTTCAGAGAATGAATGAATGAATGAATAAAATGTCAAATGATAAAATGTAGTGTGGATGAAAAGCCAGCAAGCGTCAGTATTGTGAGAGCCTGCATGTTCTTGTTGTTGAGTTTAGTTTAGTTTTTTTCCCTTTCTCATGGAATAGTTGAAGTCAACTGGGAGTTACAACAGGCCAGGCTACAACACACTCATTGTTCACATTCACAAAAGTACAGTCTAAAAAAACATGATGAAAGACAGTCCTGAAACCTGAATTTACCTGAAAACACAAAAAAACATGATTGCTTGAATTCAAAAGACAGAAGTCAATGGCATTTCAATCAATAGATGAGCATAAAATGTCTTTATTTTCGACATTTGCATCAGAAGAGGAATTTTAGTCATCTAGTCCACTCAAAATAGCAACTGTGGCCCTTGGTGGTCTCAGGGTGAATGTCTTAAAAAGTACTTGAGACCCCCAGAGAACACTTCAAACAAGAAGTAGGCCCTGACTCTTCTAACCTGAACAAATCACAGGGGAACTAAAAGTAACGCTGGGAAAATAAAGAACTCCAAAGATAGTCTGGCTGATTAAATAAGCTTTTTTTCCCAGGATGACTGAACCAGATCTTCTGTAGCAATTGTACATCTAAATTGGGAAAGGGATCCAAATAGGACAGGGTCAATGTTGGAACTACCATTCCTGATTTGGGAAAATATTTTGTGAGTTTTTAATCCACAAAAGCAAAAGTAAAACACACACGTACGAAAGAAAGATGAGATGTAGTTACTAGGGACAACAGCATCAACAAAAATAAACAAAGTGAAAGAAATAATTACTCAAACAGATGGGAAATCTAAAATGAGGACAGGTGGAAAGAAAAACTCTCAAAGCAATATGAAAAAAAATATAAAGCTAAACATAATAGAAGTAAAGTCAACAATAACACATTTTGATACTACGAAATGTGAAACCTTCAATAAAATAGTCATTAAATTATTCCGTGTTTATTTAGACGTACCCTGTCGAGGATAGGCTGAACATAAAGGTCAAAAATGAATATTAAAAGGCATTTTTTAATAACTTAAGGTATACTGTAAATGAATATGATGAATAAAACAATGTTTTTTTGCCCTAGATATCAGTGTGATCAATTTTAGAGACAATTTTTATGCATTGCTCATACACAAATATCCCGACAACCACATTTAATTAGATACAGAAATTGAGAGTTGGCTGAAAGGAAGGCCTTTGTTCAAAAGGCATATTAGCAATTTTGAAATTGGAAAGAAACTAACTGATAATTGTATGTTTGCAAATATTAAAAATTGTTGCAAACATATGTTGAACAGTTGTAAATATGTAAAAGATCCTTTTCGGGACAGATGACTGACCAAAATGGGATTTTCAAGTGGTTGCACTAAAATAGTAGGAGCCAAATATCTTTTTTATTCCCAAAGGGCTTATTTTGATATTAGCAAAAGACACGAGGCGCCACACTTCATTTTCTCTGGTGGCCACACAAAGTCATCACCAGTCCAAATCTTACGCTTAATCATTTAGTATACAGCAGTGTTTTCTGACCTTTACTAAACCGAGGCAAATTTTTGATATACAAAGTCTCACTCCATACCACAAAATATAAAAGAAAGGGAGAAAACTTTTTAGATGAACCTTTATTCATCCGTATTTGGGTCAATTCAGTTTGTAGCGGTGGCGAGCACAGACACAGTAACAGACAATGTAGAACTAGATAAAACTGGAACCACACATACTGGAATGCGCCATGCACGAATGCTTTTTTTGGACTATTGAAGACATTTTGACCAGTGGTTGAGGACTTCCTGACATGTCAAGATAACTCCCTCAAGATGCTTTTCCTGCTTAACTGTGATTGGTCCTTGGCAACGGCACACTGGTTCTCCAGATTATTTACCTTGGCGCCAGCAAATTCCGTCCACCATGACCGACGGGTGTTTCAATCAGCCTGACGGCATCCATTGTGGGACCGCTAGCAACGCCAAGCGACAGGGGGGTTTGGGACGCCGCCAGCAGACCACCTCCCACGGGGGAGACGCCAGAGGGGTTCTGGCCATCGGCCTCCAGCCGGATGGAGTCGGCAAAGCTAGCACGAAGCGTGTCGCGACGACCACCCTTCCCCGATGGTGGCTCCCGCCGGCCTAAAATATGGCGACGGATGATTTTCCGGAAGGTCTGGCGGAACTCGCGAATTCGGTAGGCGTAAATGAAAGGGTTAACTACAGAATTGCCGTGTGATAGGATGATGGCAACGTACAAGACGGAGAGAGGCGGACGCTGGCACTCGGGGCAGAAGAGGGTGAAGCAGTTGATGATGTGTAAGGGCAGCCAGCAGACAGCAAAGAGTCCCACAATGATGGCGAGGGATTTGGCGGCCTGGACTTCCTTCTGGAGGGTGGAACGGGACTTTTCCCCATGGGCCGCCTTGACCTCCATCAGCTTGAGTTGCCGACGGGCCGCCATGAAGATGCACAAGTAGATAGCTAGCATGAGCAGCAGGGGGATCATGACACAGGCCAAAAAGTTGAAGTACACCATGTAATCCATGACCACTACTTCTTCAAAGAGGCAGGTCATCAAGCCTGGTGGGCAGCCGTCGCTTTCTCTTGGGGATGACTTGTGCCAGCCCATCATCGGGGTGAGGCCAATGAGGATGGAGAGAACCCAGCAGATGGCGATGATGCATTGGGCGCGTTGGCCTGTCACCAGGCTGTTGTACCTTGAGAGGGAGAATGTTAAGAACATCGAAGATATTCGTTCAACTTTAATTCTGAGATTTTTTGAGTAGAATGTGTCTTCCGAAAGGTCTGTTTGGGTTGCCAATGAGAAGGAGACATAAGCGGTGAAAATGTCATTCCAAAAGGTCTTAAGTTTACTCTGGACCAGAAGAAGGTCTCCCCCCCCCCAGTCTTGAGGAGAGGGGAAAAGGATAAACAAACAAGTCCTTGTAAAGCTATTTTCAGGGTGACTGTTGCACAGTGTGGGAGAGCAGCTGAAAGGCCCCATTTGCTTCGATCCCATTCTGCAGATGTCAAAGTGCAAAGGTCATGGTCGCAACAACAACAACGGCCTTCCTCCCGTCACGTGTGAAATGTGTCAATTTGTAAACAGGAAACGCAACACGGTCTCGGAGGTTAAGCTATGAGATATGATAAAAAATAAAAAATAATCGACGCTTGCCCAATTCAAAAGAAATGGTTCGGAGTGTTCTCATTCCTACTCAAAATTGGAAAAGGCCTCCATGAAAGACGGCATTTTCTAAAGCATGAATCAAGATGGAGATGACTGACCTTAGCGGCATCTTGATGGCAATGTAACGGTCCATGGCGATGGCCAGTAGACTAAAAATAGAGCTCTGGGTGAGGATGAGGACGAAGCAGGCGATGAAGAGACATCCATAGAACTTGGAGCAAAAACCCACACTGATAACAATGGCAAAGGGGATGGCCAGTACCCCCACCGCGATGTCGGCTACGGCCAACGACACCACGAAGAAGTTAGTGTTGTTCTGCAGGTTGCTGTTGATAAACACGGCCCAGCAAACCAGGACGTTGCCCAGCACGGAGAAGGCGGCGATTAGAAGCTCCACCGCCATGTAAGGGGCAGCGATAGCGGGTTCTTCCAGCATGATGGAGGGGATTTGGAGCGATGAGGCCTCACCTCGACCGCCATGGTTACGGCCAGGTCAGCATCTTGGCCCCAGGACCTCGCTTAGGAACCCGGTGGAGGGTTTTCGGATGATGAGAAGCTCCAGTGAAAAGCAGAATGAGTCCAAGTCTCTGGTGACGGGACAGAGTCAGGGAATCTGTCTCCTAGCAGATCCCTGCAGAGCCTTCCCCTTGGCGGAGTTTTCCCATGGAGCTCTGGAGGGCGTGCGATGATACCGGCGAGGAGCGCCAATGGAACGCTGACTCGTCTTCACAGTCGAAAAAGAGGAAAGAATCTTACAATGAAGGAAGTGTGCAATGTAGTCTCGCCTTTTAAGCGTGTTACGCGAGCAGGGTGACTTTTTGCATTTTTTTAATATGTTCCTCGTTGGTTTTGCTGGAAGAATTGCTTCAAATTGATGGAAAATCACAGATTGATTTGTGGTGTGCTAAGTTTTGACATAAGATTTGTTTTTTTCCAAATACGGTTTTGTATTGTAATGCAATTCAATGCATTTTTCCAGAGTAATCTTTTTTTATTCAGTTTTCTCCCTTAAAAAAGCTTTTTCAAACAGTATTGATATAAAATGATGTCAATAATAGCATATCGTGTGTGCAAATACAAATACTACTTACTCAGGAAAACTGCTGCAAGCATACCAAAAAAATGGGCATAATAAATACAACTAATAATGTGCATCTTAAAGAAAAGCATCATTTTTATTGAAATAACGGAGGCTAAATAAAAAAATAAATAAATGAACTGTATTTACGGGAAGTCTCCAGCTGGCATGGAGGCAGGCACTTTAATAAAAAAAAAACCTCATGCTCAAATGAAATTTAAATAACTGTAAAAATACTTCTCCATTAAAACAATACGAGTGCGTATTAATGAGGTCATTTCTATTAGATTTCTGCAATTTGCAGCACCTGCCTTGAGGATTGTCAATACCCCTCATCAGGTGCACCTGTGATTGACTCTTTTGGTATAACAAACATTTTTTTAAAAAATGGCAGCACTTTTAAACTATTTGGATTGATTTTTAATTGCAAACAACTATTTTTGAGCAACTCTTTTTCATGAAGTCCATTTATATCCTCATAGAACTCAGAACTTTCCCACAATAACAAACATTTGAGTAACAATCATTTTGTGTATGGGGAAAAATACACTACTGCAACTATACACTGAATTATCACTCACAGTAATACATCTAAAAATACATTTGGTGCTAACTGGTCATTTAGATCCATAAAAAAACAACTTACCTGATTTTTCTGTTGTTCATCAGCAATCAGTGACGTGTGCTACCATGCTTTATCTATCTCTTCCATGCTTTATCTCAACTTGCATGCTCTGTGGGAATATTACTGATCGATAACTGCAGCTTTTCTTTGTTTTTTTTATGACTCAGAGAGAAGAGGCACACCCTCTCTGCATACAGTGTGTGGCTTTATGCCGTCCAGTGAAGGAGCAGCTAAAAGCTTGCTATGTGGACAGATGTGGGCCTATCTCTTGATGACACACATTAGATTGGGACACCTGAGATGGGCCAATGGCTATTCATGCAGATGGCAAAGCAGAAGATGGGACATTTGGCATTGGGAGTGTTTACAAGGGCTTCTATTCCATTTTAAATGGATTACAAGACTTTTAATGGACTTGTCAACAAGAGCAAAGCTGCTTTTCAATCAAAGATGAAAGAAAATATGAATGTGTTTTG
Source organism: Stigmatopora nigra (assembly GCF_051989575.1). NCBI lineage: Eukaryota > Metazoa > Chordata > Actinopteri > Syngnathiformes > Syngnathidae > Stigmatopora > Stigmatopora nigra. The sequence goes on along the minus strand of NC_135511.1, from coordinate 14,095,794 downwards.
TCTTTAGAAATTTATATTTTTTTTATTGAGGGTACATTATGGAGTTGAAGGCTAAATTATATATATGTTAATAAAAACATGCATAGTACAGATGACCTAAACATGCTGTGAAATTAATTTCATAGTTATTGTATATTTTTAATCTAGCAAATGATTTTATTTCTGTTTTAGCGAAATTTAGTTGGGCCTCTAAGTAGCATTTAAGTATTAAAAATACTGTACGAATAAAAATATGGATTTTTTTCTCTATTTGGTGAAATTGAGTTGTGCTTCTGAGTATCATTTAAGTATCAAAAAATACTGTACTGATAAAAAGATGATGTATGACGACTTTTGTGTTGTATTTTGATTTTCTATTTGAATAGGCGGTTCAGTTTTGGTCTTTTTTTTGTTTTGTTGTTGTCTAATGTTATTTTGTAAATTAAAAATGGCACCAATGACTGAATATACTATAAAGCACTTTGAATTACCTTATTGAATTGTGATACTATACACAAATATAACTTGGCATTGGCCATCAAAAACACTACTCCTCACAAGAATCTCAGGGGCATTAAATTGTCTCAAAAAACAAGAACAAAACATCTGTTTGAATATAATAACAATAAATCATGATAAAAAAATTAAACAATGCAAGGTGTTTTGTATTCTTTCACTTAGGCACTCTATGAAATGTCATAAAAACAAGGACAAAAACAAAAAAATCCACACTCGGTTTGAACCTGAAAAGAAAATTGTATTATTTATAGGCAACAAGCAGTCAAAATAATAATAATAATAAAAAAAAAACAAGTAGGTTCAGTGGAATTCTTGGATCATTTTCAAGTAAACCAAGGCAAGCAAAACATAACGCAGACTCGGTAAAGAAACAAAAAAAATGCTGTATATTCAAGGCCTTGCTGTGTAACGTCTTTTACTTAAAAAGACACCAAGGCGTTTACCATTTCAAACATATTCCCCTCCCTGGAGCCAAGAATCCAATTGTTCCCATCACTCCCGGGAATAATAAGACAAATAGTTCTGGCAATGGATTTCAAGCAAGTCTATAAGGCTTCCTAACCCCCAAATGCACTTAAATACTACACATTTATACAGACACCAAAGTTTCTGGTGCTAAATCACTGAATGTCAAACGCAGCTGCGCAGATGGCGGTGATGGTGACGGCGAGTTTTGCGAAATGGACGCCATTGCTATCGATACCAGCTGGCTGCCTCCTCCAAGGCAAAAAAAAAAAGAAATCAGCATACAGTAATGCGCACCAGACGCACTGATCTTATCAAAAGGCCTTATTAGTGTTTCTCAAGAGGCAAAATATCATCCATTTTTTCCACACGAAAAGAAAAAACTGCAAGTTTCACACTCACAAAAGGCTAAATTGTCATTGTGTTGCTACTCTAGTCCAGGGATTTTATGGGTTTTTTTGGAACAAATTTGTACTTGCAAGCAAAAATCATAATACAGTGATAAGAAACATCCAAATAAATATTGACCAGTTAAATGGAGGCACAATTGACATAAAGTATCCGCCATGTTGCTAGTAGGACTGATACAAATGTCTCCTCAATGTATATATTTTCGGCATCTGTACAGTAATGTGAAGTCACAGTAGGAAGTTTAACATGTAGAAGAAAAAAAAGGCAAATTTTCTCTAATATACAAAGAGAGTATTTGTGAATAAGCCATTTTTTTATGAAGCATCCAACAAAATGAGGCCTACTTCGGATTATTAATGAGCTCAAATAACATTAGCTGTGTGTGGTTTGACCAAAACCTTCAAAATAAAAGCTTCAAGCCCTATTCATACACAATGCATTTTTTTTTTTAGAAGTCAAACCTACTTTAGTTTTAGCTGCTGTTTAACATGTCCGACACAGCAAATAGCTTATTTGAGTTTATAAACAAACAAAGAAAAAAATAATCTATAATATTTGTCAATATTTTTCAACTCTTGATTTTGTGCTGTTGTGAAAAAACACAGATTTTGGCTTTTGGGGCATCCGTCATCAAACAGGCACTTTATCCTTTCAAAGAAAAGAATCCAAAGTATATATGAACATCTGGAATACTGCAAAAAAACTGCCTTGAGTTATACACAAAAGAATTCTAAGGGGACTGATATGTTATATATTTGTAGCGTGTGTTTACTAAGAGTAGCTTGGGCCTTGTACTTTTTGCTAATTGAGCAGCCAAAGTCTTGAAAATGTCTTGCAAAAAGAAAAAAAAGGCACTGAGGCACGTTTCTTCAGTCCATACTTGGTTCACTTCTTCAAGGCTCTATTGGGAAAAACTGCATATTGGCAATATTTGGGGGTTCTTTCTTCAAAAAAATGGAGGCTCAGTTTCGTTGTTGCATACTACTGTGAAGATGTTGAATGTGCTACGCGAGGGTTGGCCAAAGTATCCAGTGAGGTATGGGTTGTAATGTTGGGGGTCAAACGGTAGGGCTGGACCCTGGTCAGGTCTCAAAGTATTTGTAGATAGCCGTGACGTAAGTCATGACGCTTTGCCAGTCTGGACGTTCGGTGTGCACCATCTCGTTAAGGTCCTGAAAGGGAGAGAAAATGGAGTTGGATGTTCATTTAACTTTGTTTTTCTGAGGCTGGTACAACAATTATGTGATAAAGACGTTTTTGGAGAGAAAATAATATGCCTAGTACAAAACAGGGGTGGGATGGACCATTTTAGATATAATATTAATATTTCTTTTATTATAAATGGATTAAAAGAACTGGATTAAAAGCCCTGACTATTCATATTTTTATAGATCTAAAACAATGTTTAATTGAGATTTTTTTAAATATATTTTTAGATTTTACAAAATGATTTTTGAACTAAAAACAGAAAAAAAGATTTAAAAAACGACAATTATTGATTTAAAAGGGGAAAATCAGGAAATTTAATATACATCTATACTCTTCATTTGAATTTGATCCTAAAACAGAAAGTAGGCAGTCATGATTCACTTTCCCGGGCCACCCAAAATGATGCGACAGGCCACATTTGGCCCCCGGGCCGCCACTTTGACACATGTGGTCCAAAAACATGTATTTTGATATTAATGCTTACTAAAGTGCATTTGATCCCGACACTTTCTGCAGCCTGGAACGCTAAAGTGAAGTTTCTCCTCTGCAAAACAAAAAGAAAAGAAAAAGAAAAAACAGTAAGGCCAAGTATTTTTATTTCAACATTTCAAGTTTGGACTTTCCCTCCCAAATCTGTACTCGCCTTGTCTTGGCTGCTCAGCTCTTGATAAGGGATGTGTGCCGGCAAGTAGGTGTGGAGCACAGCGCAGAATGCCAGACCATCATTCCAGCTACTGCTGAAATTGGTGATGTCAATGTTCTGGAACAGATGTCAAAAGATCAGCAAAAAAAAAAGAAAAAAGCATTTCCAAAATATAAACAAGAGGACTTTTCTACAGTGCTAAAGTTACAAGGTGAACTACTCTTATGGCATTAGAAGAATATGGCCTCGTAAACTAAAATTCCTTCTTTCCCAAGCAAAGAGCAGTTTAGAGATTTGTGGGAATAGAACCATAAAAAAGTGCAGACAACATTCCTTTATTAAAACCAGAAATATAAGGGTGTGGCATAGAAAGATTAAAAAAAGGCTTTTAGTCACATTGTTTTGGTTTCTCTTTCAAAGCTCAAATGGAAGTACCTGGAAAAAACCCATGTTATAACCGCTTAAATTAATTAATTCTAATCTTTTACTGCCCATTACAAAATATGTTCGAGCAACACTACTACAATTTTATGTCAAATGAAGGCTGCAAAATATTGTCAAAGGGGGCTAAAATGAAAAAAAATATATATATAATTTGTGTCTTACAGGAAAAAAAATAAAATCATCACACAAATACTTCCTTACAGTATTTGACTGTGTCCGCTCATAGCACATGTTTTTCATTTTGTTCAGTGTCACCTACTCCCTAGATAGCATCTTTGTGGCTATGGTAATATTTAAGCACCATCTCAATGGCGACATACAGTCCGTTGGCCTTAAGGTTGAAATAAATAAGTCAACCATCGACTCCCAGGGACACATTTTAAAGTTTTTTTTGCATTCATTTCCCATGGTAAGATTTAGAAAACCCCAAAATATGAATCCATCAATCACACATGGTGTGGTTTCAGGACGATAACCTACTTGATAACCCTCCGTTTTCTTCTGGCACCACTTGAGGAGAGCATTTCTCTTGGAGCCTCCGTACTCTCGAGCCAGTGCAGAAAGAGGGTCCTTCCGTTCCTCTCTTGGAGAGAAAAAAAACAACAACAAAGATGTTTTTGTGCTTGCTCGGTAACCTTTTCCTTTGCCTAACGCGGTCACAATCATCTCCCGTCGCACTTTGATCCGCCATACCTTAAACGGCTACGTGCCGTGGGCGTGACGGAGGCCGTGGGCGAAGAGGAGGACATCGAGAGTGGCGAGGAAGCGGCGCTCATGGCCAGTAGCGAGGATGACGAGGCTCCATCTTGGGCTCCAATGTCTCTCTTCATCTCTTCGCTACTTCGGCGGGAAACTACAGCCACATTGATTTGAGGAATAACATAGACTGTACTCGTTTGGGTGTATGGTCATAAAACTTGCCATCCGAATTGATAAGCCAACCTGAAATGGACTTGCTGGAGTCCATATTGGAGACCCTCTGGAGGACAGATGGCGGTCGACTGTTTGGGGCTCCTCGTAGAAGGTGCTCGGCTGGAAGTGCATGATTATTGAAGTAACACGCCGTTAAAAAATTGGACAGATAAAAGATATTTCAAGGAAAACTTACCTGACATGGAGATGTCTGAATAGCTGGTTCTTTTGTCAGTGAGGGAGGAGAGAGGCTTGGTGGATGATAGAGATGTGGATACGGAGTGCCTCTGAAAGAGAAAACACACCCAAAAATGGTGGTGAGATGAGTGAAGTCCATTTGTGACAATATTTTATTTCATTTAGAGAAAATAAAGCGCCTTTTGTACCTGGATTGGCGATACGGCGGCTGCTGGGGGTGTCTTCATTGGACTGGGGCTGAGAGGGGTGCGTGGGAGAGGCGTGGCTGGGGTTGTTGGAGTCACGGTGGCGGTGCTGGTTGCCGGTGGAGCTGGAAATTATAACAAGAAAGTATGTTATGAAGGCACAATGGTGGAGTTAGTAGTCGGAAAAGACAGCATAATGTGCAGAAAGATTGCAACATGGAGCCAAAATGCAATTGTTTGACTTTTTAACTTGGGTCTGAAGGGAGGATATCTTTAGCCATTATATTTTTTTTGTTTCCTCGTTCTTTTTATGATGTTAAGCCACATTTCCAAGGATATTACGATTCTTTTGGCCGAACCTAGCCTAGAAAACCCCGCTTTCTTCTTTGGGAACAGACGAGTGGGTGTCATAAAGTGGTAGTTACAAGATTTCGTAACCTGAGGACTTTGTGTAATTTCACTGAAGTCTCATTCACTCAGAACATTGAGTTCATAGTGTCCATAGTTGAAGTTGGTTCTATTGAAACGTCAAGATGATTTTTTTGAAGCAGTACTACATTTCTTTTTGTTGAAAAAAAGGAGTAAGACTACAAAGCAAATTGTAGCGTATAGAGTACCTTGCGAGGAGGCATTGTCAAAGCTCTTGATGAGTGTTTTGACAGTTGGCGAAGGCTCCGAGGAAGTGGAAGATCGACGACTGAGCCCCATTCCCTGCCTAAGTGCAGCCAGGTCCCTTTCCACTGCGTTCATGTAGTTGTACACTCGGCCTCGCTCCTCATCTTGCCTGGAAGTCAGAATACGCACTACTTAATATCAACAAAATAGACAAATTCTTCAAACAAATGGTGTCCCCTCCCCTGCATATGTTGATGAGCAACAAAAAAAAACATCCAGTTTGTGAAGCATACTTGCGGCTTTTGACTTCATCCAGCTCTTTGCCCAGCTTGTCATTCTTCTCCAAAGCCTCCTGTAGACGGCGCCGTAGATCTCCGATCTCCTCTTGCGCTTCGGACTTGATGTCATTGGCGATGACTACGGCCGTTTGCAAGTCGGCTTGAAACTGACGCCACTCCATCGACTCCTCCTGTGTCGGCAAGGGACAATTCAGATCATTTAGCCACATTAAAGCAGCTATACCTGCATAACAAACCTTTTTAATTTTTCATTATAGTTTAGATTTTTTTCACTTACCCTGAGTCTGCGATGTAGGATCTTTATCTCTCGTTCCATGTCATGTTTCTGATCCTGGTGCTTTTTTACGGAGTCTGTAAAAAAAAAAGTAGTCACCCTTTATGAGATTATCACATAATACAGCTCTTAAACAAGTCTAACAGATATAAATATGTCATTATAACAGTCTTATAACATGGGAGCCTATTTTAATTATTCATGACACTGCAGCAGGCAAGACACACTCATTTATTTATAGAACTTTTAGCTTGTATGTGTGAATGTTGCCCAGTAAGAGTGTAACCTGCTGGCAGTGAATGTCACAGTGGAGTGTGTGTACACTTAGAAGTATTTGTCAAATAAATGCTAAACTGCTCGAGAGGAAAGAGCTTTTCAGAGTGTGTTCATTTGTAGTTAGGTCAAAATTTTAAAGACAATAAGACAGCAAAAACAATCAAGTATTTTTGCTGAGTGTTCTGTTTAGCGCATTCTACCAGCTGCTTTTTACAATAGTCATTATAAAATGTGAGTTAATTACATCTCGATTTTTTTACCCATCATTGTTGCAGATAGAAGTGCTTATTGAGCAAATTTAAAAGTCTTACAAAAAATAAAAATTGCCATTTGGTTTGTATTCAACATTGTTAAGTATATATGATAATTAATATTTAGCCATTTGAGACATACAAAAGCCTGTATTGTGCAAAATGATTGGTTATATTCAATGCCCTAAAGTGCAATTTCGGGTCAATTAAAGCAGGGTTTTATAATTTTAACTAATCCGTTCATGGGGTGTGTTGATAGAGAATGTTTTTATTATTATTATTATTTTTTTTTAAACTTGGCGACTTCAGAAACTTGTCAGAATTGAGTGACATTTGATTTTAAAACTTGGTAAACAGACCGCTGCGATGAGAAAAATGTTTGTCACTTACTCTCAAGATCGGTGATGATGAGGTTATCATGCAGCTTTAGAGCTCGGTGCTGTTCTACTTCGTCTTCCAGCTCAAAGATGGTTTCTTTCATATCGACGATCTCCGTTTCTTTCTCTTGCAGCTCCTCACGTTGCTTCTCCAGCATGTGTGCTTGCTCAGTCATCTGTTGTTGCGCCTGCTGCTGGTAGTCTCGATATTCGCCATCGAGCTGGATTGCACAGAAGAATGGAATACAGGTATTGAAATATAAATGAAAATATGGCTATATTCCTAAATAATATTTCAATTGTAGAGGTTTTACAGCCGTAAAATAGTTTTTGAGGGTTAGATTGATTCCGATAGCTGAAGGCATCACTAGGAAATTCACGGACCGCCACTGCCCTCAGTAAATGAACATAATATTTATCAGAGTACTATGTTTTGGCAAGTGCGAGCACCAAAATGTAATGTATACTACTATATAATGCTACCCAGCTATAAATAGCATCATAGGCCCATTATGACTTCATTTGGCCAGTGTGTATGTATGTACTTTTCAATTTGTTATTGATTCGTGTGTATAACAATTAACCGATATGATTAGAAATAACATTAAAGTAGTTCAAAGAACAATGCAAAGTCAGTTTCTGTTTTGTGATGCTAATGTTGCAAAGTTACTGTATGCTGTTGGTGTAACGCCATCAATGATAGCCAATGAAATCAAGCTATAGCTTCCACTAACCTTACTGAGAGTGTCCTGCAGCAGAGCCAGATCATTTTGCGCCTGTTCCAGTTCATCCTGCGACTTGGCGGCCTTGGCCTCGGCTTCTTCCTTCCCCAGTCGCGCCCCTTCCAGAAGCTGACGGATATCATTTTTGTCGCCCGCTATGTGAAGAGACAAGAGCTCGGCGACCCTCTGCCTCTCTTGGTCCAACTGGGATCGACAACGACTCAAATCCGCCTGGTCGCTGCTCACGGCAGCCTTGTATTCGTCGAGGGCTGCCGCCATGTCCGCTCGCTCTTGCCTCACCGAGTCCATGACGCGCTCCATTTGGTGATTCCTCTCCTTCAAAGCTCCGATCATCTCTTGAGCCTCGGCGTTGTCCTGCTCCGCCATCTTCAACGTGTTGGACAGGTGCTGCTGCACCCCCAGGAGCTGTTCCCTCTCAAAGCGTGCGTTATCCGCCAAGTCGGAGTAGCGCTGCTCCAACTCCATGTAACGCCCACTCTTGATGTCCTCCTCGAGCACGTAAGAGACGTGATGCTCGTCCAGAGTAGAGCGAAGATACTCAATCTGTCGTCCATACAGCTCCAGTTTGTCGCTCTGTTGGCACAACGAGTCCATGAGGATGACCTTCTCCTCGCCTAGTCGTTCGTTCTCCCCGTTCAACTCTTGCGTGATCTGCTGCAAGTCGGCCAGCTCCTGCAATGTGGCCTGCAGTTCTTCAGAAGTACTATGCTGGTTCTCCTCCATCTGATGGATGCGTTCCGTAAGACAAGCCACTGATACTTCGCTGGCGGTCCCACTGCTACCCCTCCGAGAACGCTCCCCACTGGGGGCCGACTCGCACTCGGACGACGACGACGCTCCGGATGGTGCGTCCAGGGCGTCGTCGCTCGAGGTGACGGCCTGATAGACCTCGCTCGATTCGCTGTCAAGATTGTCCACTGATCCACTGTGCTGGTGAGCGCTGAGGAGATCTTCTAAGGAACCGGGAGCCGATCCCTCCACGGAGGACGTCAGGGTGGCTCCGCCCTCGCTGGTGCCGCTACATGCCGCCAAATCCGGGCTGGTGGACGTGTAATTGAACAGCTTGTCAGAAGCGTCGAGCCTCTGCTCCAGAGAGAACCCTAACGCGTTGAGGCGATCTTTGAGCATTCGATTCTCGCTTTTTAACAAGTTAAGCTCCTCCCTAATGGCCTGGTTCTGCTCTTGTAGCAAAAGCAATGTGGACTCCACGTCGGCGGCCGTAATGGCCGAGACAGGCAGCTTTTCAGCCTCGTCGGGGTCTTGCCGCGGGGGCGAGTCCTTTACTTCCATGCCCAGCTGGACCTTCATGTCTCTCAGTTCACTGCGAAGATGTAAAATCTCCACGTCTTTGCTTTTGGCAAGACCTAGCAGGTCATTGACTTTTGTCTCCAGTGCCACCTTGTCGGTGATCTGCCCATCGGATTTGGACTTATTCATACGGCTCTCAGACTCTGTGGAGACCTGGCCACGAGAGCGCTTGGTCGAGGCCGCGTCGCCTGCCGCCGTCCCTGAGGACAGCTGCTTTCTGTTAGCTGACGTCCTGGATGTCCGAAGACGATCCCGAGAAGAATTGGGGTCTTTCGTTGTTGAGGATGTCATGCGCCTGCTTGAAGAACCTTATCCAGAAACAAATGCATCATACATTTGGATTTTTTTTTAATCAAAATGGGCAAATTGTAGTGATATCAATAATGTTGGAATATGCTGATATATTAAAAAATGCAATTATTGATTTCAAAGGGGGAAAACCAGATAATATAGTATACAGCTATGTCCATCATTTTAATATGATTCTAAAACAGAAATTCGGCACTCATGATTTACTTTCCCGGGCCGCACAAAATGATGCAGTGGGCCAGATTTGGCCCCCGGGCCGCCACTTTGACACCCGTGTCTTAAATTGTCACCCTCCCCATTAGCCAATCCGCAAGAAAATAGAAAGACCTTGACCGGTCCTTGGTGAGAAAAAAGGTTGAGGACCTTCGTTCTTGAGTCTCAATCCAAACAAGACAAATTGAACCAAACAATTGAAGTGGCAATTGACATGCAACATGCAGAAGTGTTAGCCGCTAGAAATGCTGACACACACACACACACCTGCTGCTGCCTTTTGCTTGTTATCCCCTGTGCTCGCAGTAGTCCCGATGGAGGCAGTTCTCTTCGTTTTGCTGACAGCATTACTTGAAACAGGATTGGCGCCAGTTGTTGCGGCTAAAAGATCGTCATTGCTCTTCACCTAAAAAAGAAAATAGAAATGGAATAAACCATTTTTTAAAAGTTGCTTTTCCATGACTGTAACTGTCTTAGATACCTTGAGTAGCTGTGCAGAACTGCGGGTATTGGCTGCAGGTTTTCCAGTTCCGGCGGCGGTGGCGGCGGCGGCGTCGGCCTTCGCTCGATCAGCACTGGCCTTACTCACCGCAGGCCGGGCTGACTTCTTCATACTGAGTTCTCTGGTGCCGAAACATTTACGTCTCAGTCTGTGCACACGGTAGAAAGGATAAAAGGGATTGCATGTCAGAATATAGGGTTATCGCAACAATTTCTATAGGAGGGGAATTCTTTCCAAGATGTTCCTATGAAATAAGGTATTATAATAAAAAAAACTGACGGCGGGAGGAATATATGTTCTCTTTTGTCAGGCTGCCCGGGGGAAAGTATAAAAGTTGTTCTTCTTCTTCTTGAAGAGACTAACTGAAACGATTATTAAAACTCAAAAGGTCTAAAATCAGATCTAAATGTGTTTTGGGATTCAAAAGACGAAAAGAAACAATGGTGGATTTGGATTGGAAACAGGCGTAATCACAAACTAGCTTGAGAGTAAAAAGGACTTGCAAAGTCAGCTGGTTCCGATAGACAAGTACACAACCTTCCCTGACGGAAATAACGAATGCATTGTATTGTATGTGTTTGGTCTGGAGCACAGGTGTCAAAGTGACGGCCCGGGGGCCAAATCTGGCCCACCACAATATTTTGTGTGGCCCAGGAAAGTAAATCATGAGTGCCGACTTTCTGTTTTAGGGTCAAATTAAAATGAAGAGTAGAGATGTACATTAAATTTCCTGATTTTCCCCCCTTTTAAATCAATAATTGTAGATTTTTTAAATCATTTTTTCTTTGTTTTTAGTTCAAAAATCATTTTGTAAAATCTAAAAATATATTAAAAAGAGCTAAAATAGACATTGTTTTAGATCTATAAAAAAAACAGAATATTGAGGCCCTTTAATCCAGTTCTTTTAATTCATTTATTTAAAAAAATATCTAAATATTATATCTAAAATGGTCCGGCCCACGTGAAATCCAGTTGACATTAAAGTGGCCCAAGAACCAACCCGAGTCTGATCTAGAGGAAGCATTTCATGTTTAACTATGACAAATTCCAACAAATAATGCGCAGTCCAACAGACTACACATGTTAGTTAGTCGGACAGGAAAAATAAAGACTGTTTTGTAAGGAAGGATTCCATCCTGGTCTGAGAAGAACCTTACTTGATGTCGTGAGAGCCAAAAAAATATTTGGGACGCAGCTGGAAGCAGAATGTAAGTAGTTTAGCACAGCCTTGGATGTGTTTTTTTGCACAAAGCTTCTTGAAAGGGGGGAAAAAGTGCGTCTAAATGATTTATATTACACAGGAAGCCCTTCAACAATCAATCTCCGACTCTGGTCGGTTGTTTTAGAAGAATATGTTTTTTGTAAAGAAGACAACGCCACCAGCTTGAACTGTTTAATAAACGGTAAGTAGAAGACTCGCTGACTGGAAGCTGGCCTACTAGAGTCGTTGTAAATGAAACAAAATTGTAAATCAAAAGAACAAAAGAGTATTCATGGATAAAGACGGTCTTCACATTTGGGGGGAAGAGAATGAACATGGAGAAGAAAATGAGTATATGTTTAAATTATCAAGCATTGGAAACATTGTTCAACTTTTGCTGACACTAAATACTTTTGAAAGTCACACAGCTCCATATTGTTGACAAGCCAGTGTGGGATTACAGTGCGAACACAGGGAATAATCCTTGTGCGCTCTGGGGACGGACTATTTCTCAACTGCTTTTCATTTTCTACCCAATGTGACATTCATACTGTAGTCGAACAGTTTTGGACTGTAACCGACATTTTAATTATATCATGTACAAAGGAAGTTTTCAGATTTTAAAGCTTAACAAATATGGATCAAAAGTGGGATGTGTATTTAAAAGTTGACAAAAATATGTTTTTAATTAAAGGGGGCTATATTATAGATTCATATAAGACAAAATGTGGTCATGGTTGGCTGGATCATAAATTTGGGAGTTGACTTGAAAATGTGTGTGAAAAAATGAGGATCTGATGATAGTATACTGCTAATGGCTCATAAAGATCCCTCTGCTGTGTTTTTTCTTTATTGAAGCTTCAACCACGGGGAGGCACTTCCTCGCCATAACAACAGCTTCCTGTGATGGCGTCTCCAAAGCAACAACCCTACAAGGCAGACTTTGCTCGTGAACTGCTTGGGAGAGAACACACACTAACTATTAAAGCTTTCAGTCATCTGCTAAAATCTGCTCGACAACCACAAAGCACCAATGTAAGCATAAACTTATACATGACTGAAATTCATGTGATTCAAAAGGAGAATGATTGTTGCCAGCCCTCCCAGTCAAAATTCATTGGGAGTCTTGCACTATAAATAGAATTGAAATATTAGTGCTTAAATAAGGATGTCCTAATGCAGATTTTATTTTTTTAAATGTTTCGTCGATACCAATACCATTTTTTTTTGTCAGTGAGAATAATGCTAGGCTAGCCCAGTGGATCAAGTGGTTAGTGTGTTGGCCTTGCAGCTCTGGGGTCCTGGGTTCAAATCCAGGTCACATTTTTTAGTGTGGAGTTTGCATGTTCTCGCTGGGCCTGTATGGGTTTTTTCTGGGTACTCCGGTTTCCTCCCACATTCCAAAAACATGCATTGTTGGCTGATTGGAGACTCTAAATTGCCCCTAGTGGTGAGTTTGAGCATGAATGGTTGTTTGTCTCCTTGTGCCCTACGATTGGCTGGCCACCAATTCAAGGTGGACCCGCCTCTGGCCCGGAGTCAGCTGGGATAGGCTCCAGCACCCCCTGCAAACCTAATGAGGATAAAGCGGTTCAGAAAATGAGATGAGATGAATAATGCTAAAAAAGTCACTGGTAAATGATGAATTATAGTTTTTGCATTAAAATGGTAAGTCCTCAAAAAGATTTTGTTTATAAATATGGCACAATGCTCTGTTACTATCATTAGTTTGTATAAAGCAGTCAGTAGGCGGACATATTTGTCTCTTGGTTTGCCAAAAAAACTTATTGTTGTCTGGAAATAACATTTGAATATTTGTCTCTGGAGAACAACACACATTGTGCAAGCGGCCGGGAAGTATAATTCTGAAAATGCATATTCTCAGAAGTAGGAGAAAGACTAATAAACAGTGAGTGACATGAACATTCTTTCTATTATCAGAAGAGTTCAGAAAGCCGAGGAACATTGGTTTCCTGCTGTTTTATGTGGGACACAAGTAGACATTTTATTCATGTACACACCCACAACCACAACATTAGCATCACAGTTAACGCCCTTGGCAGTGACGTGTAATTGAAACCCTTAAATGTATTTCTTTAATAACTATTGGTTTACAATAAAACACAGTATTCAAAAGTTTAGTTTCAAGCCAAATGACCATATAAAGCCAAGTGGGAACGCCATCAAGCGAGTTAGCTACAGGGTCAGGCATGCAGGGAATTTCAGTAATTTAGCTTCCTGTTTAGACAATGGCTTTCAAAACAAAAGCAACCACTCTAATTACCTCCCACAACTTTTTAATAGAAACCTGATTGAATATCCAAAAAAAACGTTGGATGGATCTGAACTGACTCAAACTGGTTAAAGTTATTAATACAAAAAATAAATAACTACAAGAAGTTCAGCAGTAAAAGTGTCAATCTAAATGTGTAGTAATTGAAGTAATTTCGTAGTACAAATTTAGTTTGAAATATTTGAGTCCACCTGACAATGACATAAACCTGGCTCCAAAAAATAGTTCAATAGTTTAAAGTCTAAATGAATTACATTTGAGTCATGATAAATCCATCAATTACATAAAATGATCTAAAAAAAACAACTTTATACAAATCTATTTCGATTACTAGTTGTGCATGATTGTTGAGTAACTTATTTTGAAATAATTTTCAGGACATATGCAAGCTATTCTCTCAAGCTAAACTCCAAACCTAAATAAATGTTGCAGAAAAAACTACTTTAACATTGTCTAAACAAACATCGCAAACATCACAAATATCCGCCTTATACCACCAATCAAAACACAAATTGAAATAGTCCGATCTGTCATTAATTTGACTTTAATTGCTCATGGAAGAAGGACAATGCTAACGCTAGTAAAGCAATCGCGAAGCTAACCATGCTAGCATAGCCGGCAAACAAGCAGCAGCGTCCGCAATAAGAGAAACGACGCACATACCTGCATGGCCTCTACTTTTCCAGTTGGGTGGATTGCTGAATGTCTGACGGAAGCGCGACAGCGGCTGCCCGCCGGTTGTTAATCCCACCGCGAGAAAGCAAGAGGGCAGCATCAGTTTTTGGAAGTCAGATCGCTTGTGCTGACAGCAGCTCGATGATCGTGCGCACCCTCTTCTGGTTTCATCTGCATCACCTCAGCATCACGCCGCACATCGGACTCGCCACTGCATTGCACAAAAGCCAAAAAGTCTTGTGCAAAGCTAAAATAATCGAACTAAACCGACTATTTGCGTGCAAAAATGGGGAAAATCAATTTAAAATACAATTTTCCCATGAAAACTTTGTCTCTTACTACTGGTATTTCATTTATCATTGCTGTCAATGTAATGTGAGTGCGTTTATGACCTAATTAGCGTTTTTAAAAAGGCCAAAAATTGCCTTTTAAAAGGTATTTTAGTTGTTCAGGATTCATTCATAGTCAAATGTTACAATTATGTTAATTGAGGTTATAGAAGTGTGTTGTGGTTGTTAGTAAGAGGAGTAGTATATGTAGTTATTAATAGTTAAACGTTAACAATGTTAGATATAATATTTGAAGTTAGAAAGCTGACATTGAGTGATCATAAAGTGCCATTGACTGTGCTAAACGTCCAATCCCAATGCGACTGGTATTGATAATTTTGATATCATTGACATTTTAACATACAAAGAATAAAACAATATGAATATAGCACAATTTATTGTTTAATCATGACATTGAGCTCATTTAAACTTTACTTTTGGCTCTATTTCATGAACCTTCTGGCTTTTAATCTTTTTTTTTTATACTGTACTATATTCCCAGGAATTTGTGGATTAAAAGATGAAAGGTCACATGACCAGAGTGATTGGACCACCAAAGATTTAAATGAGAAGGCCACGTTGTGTTTTACACTTGCAATTAATTCTGGATTAAATTGCCTTTTACATGCAAGTTAAATTCCATCAATTTTATTAAAAAAGATACTATTTACAATGAAATCCGGTTGTCAAGTAATTCTTTATTTACAGAAATGTTACAGTTTAGTCAGTGTTCACTAAAAGCAGTCTTAAACATTCACGGAATAAAAAATAAAACATTTCTGCAAACAGATGTTAAAGTACTTGGAATGATTTGGTACTCATTTTAACACTGTATATTGTCATACATTTTTCAAATGAATACTGGAATTGGCCTGTTAGTAGTAGTGTTGTTGAATATGAGAACATTGCTAAGATTTCCAAAAAGTGGAATGAAAACTAACAATTACATTAAGGACAACAACAAAAAAAATGAACTGACTAAAAAGGCTTAAAAAACACAGACAACTAATAATAATTAAAAAAAATAATTCAAGCATTTTAGCAAGACATAACTAAAATATACTATCTAAATATGACAAATAAATCTAATCTCTTCCAGTTCAGTTGTTGTCAACATGCCTGCATGTTGTAGTGCTAACTACACATTTCCATCTCCAACTTAAACTCTAATAAAGTTGACATAAAAACAAAATTAAATGATTGCTTCATTGGTTATCAGCAGGAATCTGTGGCACGAATATTTATGAGCCAAATACTGCCATCCAATTATATCCCACTATTCCACCATGGCAGATTATTAAAGCAAAAACAATGTTACAAATCCACAATATGAAGATGGCGGATGAAGGATGAATTGTGTCAATAAACATAAAATATAAAAAAAAAATATTGAATGCATTAAAAAGATACAATCTAGTGATAAAACCAGTATGTTGCATTCTTGGACTGGTGAAGTGACGGCTCCACTTAGTGGCAAAATTGTGCATCAGTCATCCCATCTAAAAAAAATAATGGCTATACTTCGGAGGAGAAAAGAAGGCTTTGCCGTTTGCTGTCAGGTGTGGGAATGCTTTCCAGTTGAAGAAAGTAGAGTAAGACTTGAACCTAAAGAAGATCAATGGACAAAGATGGGGGTGAGCAGTTGGCTTTTCACTCCAAGTTGGCCGGCTGCCGAGTGTACGCTACCTGAGCCATGACCTCTAGAGACCAGCTGTCGTTCATGGAAATGGGCTGGGAACTGTTAACGGTGATTTTGCTGTCTTTTTCGGATGGACGGAGCAAAGTGGGGCCAAAAACTGTGGCCAGGTTGTGCAGGGACATCTTGTTACAACTCTCATTGTCAGAAACCCTTTTTGGAGCACATAAAGGATTTGGTGTTAAATCTTTTGGTTGCTGTTGGATGTTATTTTTTTTGTTTCTAAATGTACAATAGAGGTGTCAAACAGGCGGATTGAGGGTCAGATACGGCCCAGCACGTCGGTTTGGAAAATCGTGTTTTTATTTCCCTAAAACGTTAGCTTTTAATTCAAAATAATGTGTTTAAATGAAAAAAAATGACAAATAAAAAGACCATGTTTAAAGTTTTCCACTTCTTTGGAAACAGGCGTGAAAAAATAAAAATACATTTAAAAACAAACATTGGAACGCATTTTTCCTTTTTTTTCCAATCCAAAAATAATTTTTGATTTGAATTTTTTTAAAAAAGCTCACTTTTTCCGCTATTCTTATTGTAAATAGTGTAAAAATGCAAAGAAAATATAATATTTGCATTTTTTAGATAAAAACTGGCACGTTTTTCCATTAAATGAACCACAAGGACGACATGGACCGCGACAAAATTGAATCTGACATCCCTGCTGTACACCCTCCACAGAAAATCAGTCACATAACCGTTCATCTATTTCCAGAACACACCATATGTTAGTTTTACCTTTTCAGGTGATCAAGCAGAAAGAGAAAAGTGACCAGATTGGGTTCAGGCAGAGAAAGCAGCAGGTTGAGCATGCAGCTCTCCTTGGCCACACTGTCAGAAAGTGCTGCAGAATGACATAATACTTCTTTAAAACCCACACAAAAAAGTGCTTAATAATCAAGTTGAATTAGTAACGGACAGACCTATGCCTCCAGAAAAGTTGGGGTACAACTCATCCGTGAAAAGAGGCTCGGGCAGCTCGCGGAAATACAACTTCAGCGTGCCGGCGATGGCGTTTACGTCCATGTCCCTCATCATGACGGATACGTCCTTGTTGTCTGTGAGGAGGACAGAAAAAGGGAGTAAAAATCTCCAGCGCAAATGTCATCAGATCAAATGCAATTCATGTTCAAGCCGTATTGAAGTGAAACCCACTCATATCGAAGGCCCCCTTCAGAGCTTGGATCTCAGTGGCCACACCCGATACCCTATAGATGCCCACTTCGTCCATTCCTCGACGCTCAATCTCCTCAACGCACTGTCTCACGATGAGGGGAACCTTGGAGCGTTCCCTCCTGCAACAGAACAGGAAAAAAAAACTCTTAGCAAACCGAATTCAACAGGCTAACCGACGACATTTGCGTGTGATAAATGAATAACTTACTTGGTCACAGTATTAATTTTCACCCCAAAGACGCCAGACTGTTTCCGTGAAGGCATCCGCTTGAGACTGAACTCTCTGCTGGTAAACTTCATTGAAAGTTTTACTTCAACCTAAAAGAAAGATTGAAACATATCTTCTAAACATGACAACAGATTAAATTTAAGCCACTTTGTCTTGTCTGACTTACCCCATTCGTAGCCAGGACTGTCCTCTGCCAATCTTTGTTTTGCAAGTTTTGGGGATCCAACTGTGAATATACAACAATATAGTGTCCTTTTTATTTCAACATAGTTGATGAAAAATTAACATTCAGCAAATTATAGTGATTTTGAAGGTATTTCGCAAATTACAATGGACACAAACGTATGTTTCTGTAAATTTGAACAAAATGCAAATACATGGACTTGGACTATGTATGTTTACCTTGGGTCCAAGCAGACTACTACGGACTCTGTCCCAAAGACGGCTTCCCGTACTTGGGGGTTTCCCGGGTGCCATATCGACCTCTTCCTCCAATCCAGACACTATCTGACACACACTTTCCTCAACGGGACAATACTCGCTCATCCTTCCTGGCATGAATCTGTCAACTTTCCAAAATGTCCTTGCATCTATCTATCCTAAAGCAAAACAACAACGAGCCTGCACTAAAAACCAAAGTCCCAAACATGTCCATCTTGCATGACTTGAGAAAAAACGTCACCAAAAGAAGCCCAGATCGACGTTTACTCGACTTTCTAAAATCATTGTGAGGCAGTCAGTGCTTATTCCAGCAGGATTGAAAAAAAGGAATAGAGCCCCAGTGCCTCTGTGTTGTTCTACTTGTACTTGGATTGGAGAGATTACTTCCGAATCCCCTCCTACCCTCATTATCGGCATGCTCACGCCTGCTGTTGCTTCTCACTGTCACAAGTGTTCAATGGCAATCTGGCAATGGAAAGCAAATGGACGCTCTACGCCCAAAGTGCTCAAAGATCTCACAACTCTGGGATCCACCTGTGCAGAGTTTGCATGTTTTCCCCAGATTGGACACTTTAAATTGCCCCTAGTGGTGAGTTTAAGCGTGAATGGTTGTTTGTCTCCTGCGATTGGCTGGGCACTAATTCTGGGTGATCCAGAGACAGCTGGGATTGGCTCCAGCACCCCCTGTGACCCTAATGAGGATAAAGCAGTTCAGAAAATGAGATGAAATCTACTTTTCAAGGAGCCAACTTTGCGCCATCTCCCCTTTTTTTCCAGAGCACAGCAGTTATGTATACTGATGATATGCTTGGTGTAGGTAGTAATCATGCTTGAACTCACGGTGGCGCTGTTCCCAGCAAAGTCCCATATAAAATTTTACTAACAAATCCAATCCTTGGATCAAAACTCACTATCATGCAATCTACCAATAGATCAATGTATTGAGCACCATGCCAAGAAATCCCTTTAAAATGCACTCATCAAAACAGACTTTGATTTTAAGGGTTCTTTTCCCATTTGTAAGAAAACAAAACTTGTTTTCCTCCAAAGCAGACAAAGTTGTAGCCCACCATCTCATGGTACAACTGGGAAATCCCTTGACCAGTGGATCAAAGGGGGCTTTGTGTCTTCCTCCCCTGCGGCATTCTCTGTCTGGACCAATGCCAACGGCTACATTTGGTCAAGCCAAAGTCTAATCCACCCTCTGTCACAACATTCTATTAAAGGTCAATCCGATGTGACCCACCAGCTAACACACACACGTCGCTTCTTTTTCAATGGCCAAAAGAGACCCACAGGCATGATTAGACAAAAAAAAAAAGCTTGGGGTCAGCAAAGCAGATCAATCGCCACAGTGAAGCTATTCCACAAAAAAGGGGCGATTTCACAATGTGCTTTAGTTTTATAGTACTATTTAAACTGCAGATTTGGTGGTCCAAATATATATATATTTTTTTTATTTGTGACATTTTCTGAATAAGGCAGCGTGCTAAATTAAAGATGAACACATTTTTGTAGTTTTAGGTCTGACAGCTGTTGGTAACAGATTTTTTGGGGTGGGGAGTCTAATGATTTCCATTTTTTTTGGTATTACGTCAAGTTTTTGAACTGCAGAATCCCTGTTTAAAAAAATCTGTACATAATTTGTGCCTGTTTTGATTAAACAAAAACAGTTTACTTACTAAATTATTCCCCATTTTTAGAATGATGTAAAAACCAACCATGACAAATATGACCAATCACAACTGCAAACAACCAACAGCTGCTAGAAGTCATAGAAATGACAATAACGAACCTATTTTACTTAATTTTACTCATTTTTGTTTGTTTTTGATAACTAATTATTAATAAAATGACAGTTTCAGATTTTTTTTCTGGTTTTCCTTTTGCCCCCAAAATGATTGTCCAATCAAGCGTCATAGCATCTTGAAAATAAATGTTAAAAACAACAAATCCATACACGATAGGTCTCCACATATTTAAGTGGACAAACTTAGACAACCTACCTTAATCTGTCCTTTAACTATAATCTTATCCGTCATCTCTCCATCTTCTTTGCTCTGCTTGGCCTTGCTGCAAGACTTTTCGTAGCAGAGCAGCCTGAGCATCTGGGAGCCTTCCAGCTCAATCTCAAACTCCTTGCAAAGAAACCAGCAGACAGCCCAGAATGGTCAAAATACAGTTCACAACCAAAAGATCATGTCTCCCTCTAAAAGTCTCACCTCATTCCAGCTGGGCTCAGTCGAGTCCCTGTACACACGCGTTTTGGCTTTGTTGACAAAGTAGCCAAAGGAATCCACCTCAAGAGAGCAGTAAAGGTCTGATAGATACAATAAAATTAGAGAGGTATTAATAATGTAAAACAATGCTAACTGATCTTGCTATTTTATGTAGCTAAGATGTGCTTTATGTACATAAATGTTATGAAAATTCTCCTCATAACATCTCAACTACAGTAATACCTTGACATACGAGCAATTTGAGATACGAGTAACAAATATTTTATGTTTTTTTTTTCTTCCCGTTAGTGCGAATGGCGGAGCAATCGCTAATACGAGAGGAGTATAGACTACTTCTTAATGGCAAGTGGTCGTGCGTTATCCGATTTTGAGGACATTTGTGTGCATCATTTTGGGAATATTTTGAAAGATAAAAGCAAACAACCTTCGATAAGATGCATTTGAAAGTCAGGGTGGAGGCGGGGCCAATAGAGTCAACCCGGGAGAAGAAGGGTATCAAAATGTAAACCAAAATTTGAATTGAATTTAGTGTAAGGTTAGATTAAACTGATTTTTGAGTGTCTGCATCGTAATCCAAGTTCATTTAAATTTGTTTATTTTAAGTTACGAGCGTGTTGCCGTGCAAAAAAAGTCTCTCTCTTAGAGTTGACGCAAAGAGGACGCAGAGAGTGAGAGAAGCTTAAAGAATGTGTACGCAGTGTTCCTGACTAATCTGACTTTTCCCTGCAGCTGTTCTTCCAGTTGACAAGCCTGGTAGACGTAGGAGGAATTAACTGCAGGACGAAGAAAAAACATTTCACTCACTTGAGGTTTGTTTGAGACCCGATGCAGAGTGCACAATCACATTCAAGAAGCCGCACAGTCCGGATGATTCGTCATCTGTGTCGGAAAACACACATTTTGAGCTTTACGTCAAAACTAGTTAAGTGCTAGTTTGTTGAAAAGGTAGACCTCACCTTCTTTGCACATGGTTAGTGGAATAGTGTGGACAGTCTGGAGTTTTACGCATGAGTTGGTGAGCATCTGAAGTTCTAGAGATGTTAGAGAGAAGCTCTTAAAACCTAGAAAAGTGAGACAACTTGAGTTAAACGAGTAAAAAGGATCATTCTATAAATTCTTGAGTACAATAACTTGCATTTCTTTTGCTGCTCACGAATGGTTTCCCTCCATTCGGCACGTTCATAGTCGGAAGAGATCAGAAATGTGAAACCCTGAAATGGTACAAAAAAGTGGTCAAGTACTGCAATGACAAGCTCTCAACAGCAGATGACAGCATCACATAAATTCAAGAGTAGCAATATTTGACCTGCTAAATCAAAACATTCCAATAAGGCTTTTGGATTTCAAAATAAAATGAGGCCGATTACAGACCTTGCCATTTCTGTTGGCCACCCTGAATGCCATGTTGGGTGACATGAGGAGAAGCAGAGACTCCTGCTCTGATAACCTCTTCCTCAGCCTCTCCATTACTTTGGGTCCTTTGGTGGTTCTCTGGAGATGAACAGAAGAATTAGATACATTTCAAGAGAGTTTACATCCATAATTGATCAATCAATCAGGGGTGGCAAACTTGCGAAAAATAAAATACACTTTAAAATATTCGATTCGCTGTTTTACTGCTACAGGAAAATCCAGCACTTGCTGCTTTCTGAACAAGCAAAATCAGTTCCAAAACAACAAATTATGCTTTTATATATATCTATAAATAGATCTATTTTTACAGGTATATGATGATTTTTTAAAAAAAATAACAATAATAGAAGATCTGGATTATGTTGTTGAAACCCAAGATTAACATTGAGTCATCATTGACGGAAAAAGATGTTCAATCCAATTGGCTGTCAACCCTCCCATATAAAATGGATTGGCCTCCTATTTTTTTAAACTTATTTTACCAGAACTAATTTCCAATTGTATGATCAAATCAGGGTCCACCTTTAAAAAATGTTTTCAAGTATTCATTCAATTTTTCCTTAAGGACAGTTGAATATTCAAATAAATGACATGTTTTCATATTTGACAGGTGGATTATTTAAAATGAAAGCATTAAAAGCTGACTTGCCTTTTCTCTTTGGATGTCATTCTTAATTTGGGATAGTTTAATCTTCATGGCATCAATTTCCTCATCCTGAACCAAAGGGATCGGTGTCGACTCGCAGTCCTCAATGGTCTGAAAAGTCAGGTCCACTAATGGAATGTACCATTTGCACTCATACTGTTGTCCTTTCCTTTAATGGAACAAATTGGGAATTCAGTTGACGCCACGTGTTTGTTTTGTGAAATGTTAGCAGCTTGAACGAGAAGGGAATTTTACGTAGAATGCGACCCAGTGGAATATTCAAATGACATGGAGGCTTTGAGTTGGACAGACTCACTCACCCGGCGGCCTGTTTCTTCAGCTTGGTGCACAATAGCAGGTCAGTAAAGAGGAAGACATGACGGAGTTTCCTGGAACCTTCAACCAGTTCCACCATAAAGCGGTCCCGCAGAAGTTGACGATTCTGACAAAAAAGAGAAAAAAAACACTGTTACAGAAACTACACAAGTTACATCACCACTAACACTGAAATTGGACTAATTTAGAGCTAATGTCTAGATTTTTATTTTTTTAAATTGGTTTAAAGCCCTAAATAGTCAGTGTTTTAGATTTAAAACAATGTTTATTTGAGCTTTTTTCTTAGTATTGGAAAATGTATTTTAATCATCTTTTTTTTTTATTTCAAATGGAAACAAAATACATTTTTAAGTGGAAAATGGAAAATGTTTGTATATATTTAGATTTTACAACATGCTTTTTGAAATAAAAACATCCAAGAAAAAAATGGATTAAAAAATTGCAATGATTGATTTTAAAAAGGATAAAATCAGGAGATGTAATGTACATCTATAATCATTTGAATTTGATCCTAAAATAGAAAATCATGATTTATTTTCTCGGGCCGGACAAAAGAAGCAAGGGGCCAGATTTGGCCCCCGGGCTGCCACTTTGAAATTTCCGACATTGAAATGATGTCACTATAAATTGTGCTTAACAAATCAATGTATCCCTCCACGCCAATTAATTTTTACAATACGAGTGTCAACACGTCTAAAAGGAACAAAAAAATCAAACCGACAAAAAAAGAGAATTCCAGCTGAGCAAGTTTATATAAACGGATTACTACGACAATCGAATCATTCCAATTTTTTTTAAATACCCCAAAAATGTTGGCTCTGCTCAAGTACAGAATCTTATAATCAGACTCTGCAACTCCAAGCTCTCCGCACTTTAACCTCTGGGTGGAGGCTGTTTACATTGTGACACCAATGCCCATATGAGGAGGCCATGTTGCCAAACACTAACTGCACTGACAAAAAAAAAACAAGGGAAATCCATGCAGGGCAGACAAGAAGGCACCCCTACTCTGCCCTGCTTTCAAAACTTGGTTGGATTACATCCATTTATTGCTTTGATCACACAACGGGGATGGCAAATGCTCAATAATCCAATGGAAAAAACAGCTGTTAGTGCCCTCTTTTGTTTTTACTCATTGGTTTCAGTGACATTGAGAAATGAGTGCTATTGAATGTGGACTTTAAACTCTGCTGGTTTATAGAATTTGAACCAAGCGAATTTAGTTTTAGAAATACGACTCTGGCACTTTCCAGGTTATTTTGGGGGGTGTTGGACTAGTGATTTTGGGAAGGATGGGAGGAAACTCATGGCTAATCAACAGGCCTTCCTCATTTGAGAGACCCTGGCCTCCTATGTTTGCATTGGTTAGTCATAAGCTTCCTTTTTGCTCCATTTCCTTCACAACTAAACAGACCAGACCGACTCAGTTGGATGAGTCAGTGGCTTTTTTTTTGGAGCTTCCGGACACCTTGTACTTTCAACCAGTTACCGTCAACACCCACCATGAAGTGGAAGAACGGAAGAATTTTGTAAGGTCATTTTACCTGAAGCCTTTGTCCATAAACAAGCTGGAGAATTGGCGTTTAGTGGAATGTCAGGTTGACATTAGGAAGAGTGAATAAAGCAACACTGTTTCAATTTGGAGTTTTGGCAGAATAGGCTGTATTTTTCCTTTTAAGGTTGGCCTTTTGCTACTATTTGATAGTTTAATAATCACATAGAAAGCTTGATTGAAGCAAGGAGCACATTAAAAAGGCTCTAAATCAGTTGGAATATAAAAAATGAGTGGCTGAAACGTTGTTTGCAATAGCCAGCTGTTCTGTATGTTTTTTTTTTTACCTCATAGTAATGATTATAACAACATAATTATATAAATACTTGTATATTAGTAGGTGCTCTTGCTGGACACTTGTTTAAATAACATAAGCACACAGTTAAAAAACAACTAAATGAGTATAATTGAATAATACTTTTTAAAATATATTTAGAATGACATATTGAGTTAAGAATCGAACCCAGAATTTATGACTGTAAATCTGGCCAAAAATTTCTTGAGTCATTCCAAAACAAATCAATTTATATGTGTTGTGCATTAAAATAAATTCAATTACTGCCAACAATAATTGAATGAATGTCCATAATGTGACCAAAACTGTGAGATATTAGACTGATTATTATTGCAAAAAAACTATAAAATTACATTATTAGGGCATTATACAGTGCAGTATTACCATGGTATCTATCCCAGTAAAAATGGATTCTCTGTTATTGATTGTGTTGATTCTCCATTTTGATTTCTTATTAATTTCCATAGTTGGTGATGAACTAACCTCGCCCTTCTTTACTGTCATTGACTGCCTTCTCGGCGTGATTTCTTCATTAATGCTAGACAGGAAGTTCTGCGAGATACGCAGGGCATCCTGCAGCAGTGGATAGTCGGGATGACTGGAGGGAGTGTGCTTCAATAAATCCTAAACCAAAACAAGACATTTTTAATCCCAAAAACAACCATGCAAGCATTAACGCTGCTTGACTTACATGCAGGACAAGTGTGCTGCGTGTCACCCGGTCTACGGGCTTGTAGAGAAGAGCTGTGGACAGAAGAGGAGGCGGAGTCAGCAAAAAAAAGTGGTCTGACTCAAAATACTGAATGGTGGTCATTTAACTAAAATACTCACTCTCAAGAGATTTCTTGGCTGACTGGTCTTTGCTCTCCTTTGTGCTTTTCACCTTGAGGTTCTGTCAGGAAGACATAATGGCACCATCAAATAGGAGGCAATACCCCAAAGCATTGTATAATTAAAACAATCAGCGCCGTGGCAAAGAGCTTTTGTGGCTTTTAACAACAAAGTGCTTCGTCATCAGTTGTCCCGAGCGGCTAGGCGGCATCAAACGCTCAAGTTGTGCAAGATCCCGCTGTGCGTGCTGTTATTACATACCTCGGATATCTGTGCAAACTGCGTGTTGGCCTGGCAGCACTTGTCTGCCGTCTCCACGGCAACCGTGTAGTTGTCCACAAATGCCCGATAGACTCCGAGCTGGCTGGCCTGCAAGACATGGAGAGATTCCAAATGAGATTCATTGCAGGACACCAAAAGAATCAAAATTCAGTGTATTGCATGGCCCATCTAAAGTACAGTAATCCCTCGAATATTGCGGTTCATGGAGACCAGACTTAGTCGCAATAATCAGAAAATCGCCAATTAGAGTCACTCCTATTATATCATTTTTTTCCTAGTCCTAGTAGCAAGAGTGGCTTCCACTTATAAGTTTAAGTATGGATTTCCACCTAAAAAAATGATAGCAGAAAATAAGCGTGAATAAATGAATTTGAGATGGATGAAGTCGCGATAATCAAGGAAAGACTAGTCAGCTGCTCATAAATGAACGGTCATTCAAGACTATGTTCTTATAAATTCTTGAATGATCATTTAATGACCAAGCTATTGCCCTTATTGACTGTCACAGTGTATGTACTGAGTAAAACAATAACGGTATTGAAATATAAAAGTGACTCGTGACTTTTTGAGGGTTACAATTTACTCCAATATTAAAAAATGGAAGCTTTTTTTCACCAGATGAATGGAATAGCTCTGTTAGGGTTAACTCACCGCGACCACATTCTATTCATATAAAACCGTTTAATCTTGGCTAAGAGAGTCCATCTCGGAATATGGTGATTGCCTAGTATACATAAAAGGGATTTTATGAGGGCTTTTATGAGGAAAAACTAAAATTTGCGATGTTCAAACAATATATTTTGTGCAGACCTACCATACATTTACATTCAAAACACCAATTAAAGATGACAGACGCCCAATCCAGTCAAAATGGAAAGCATGTCTGTCACCGTCAATGGCATCCAATCAACTCCTTTATAAGAACCTAAACATTAGGGAGGCACAATGCAATTGCTGTATTCTAAAAAGGAAGAGAAGTCAAATTCAGGGACAACAGGGATTATTAAGGATTAAATTAAAAAGCATGCCATAAATAAACTACTAGGTCCTGACCCTTCATAAGGGATCAGCGAATGAGAGTCCAATTTAATTTCTCATTTTGTTCTTCATCCTTTTTATTTTTGACATTTTACGTCCTCACTGAGGTCAAAGGCCTTCTTGTCAAATAGTTAAAAATAAAAACTTGCTGATAACCATTGGAAATTTGCTGTGTATGTCGTTCCAACCAAATTGAAAAAAAAAATAGAGGCAAAGCTAGAAAGACCTGATTTGTTTTGTGTGTATACATAAAAATCCATCCATGAATGTCTTTTTTCATCACTTGCCAACATGAAATAAGCTCTTTTCCAGCAACCTCCTATAGAACCTTTTCTCTTTTCTTTACTGCTTGTCATGTGGTGAGGCAATGCTTTTATGAGTCTGAAAAAAAAATGACTCCAGGCAGTCTAAACTCACATGTACTGGAAAAACCAAAAAGTCTACGTAAAAGTCAACAAAAAAGGCCGTGACAAAAAATGTCATTCTTCTCATTTCGTTCAGACGAAGCACAAAATGAACCCTAATTTTCAACTTCCATACCCGCCTGTGACATCATAGAAAAAAAGGGGCGAATTACAGCTAATGAGCCTGAACATGTTTTTATCCTGACTCTTTTTTCTTTGGTAATCTCCTAAAATCTTCATACTATGATTCCCTTTGTTTATATGGACAATTCAGTCAGTCATTGAAGTCAATCGGTGGGGAGGGAAAGATGGGAAAGCTTAAAATGATATCATACCAGTTTCTGGAAAAGGTCTCCTACACATTGTTGGATGCTCCAGTCTTGCACGCGAGGGAGGAGGGCGTCGTAGAAATCTTTGTGGATTTCGTGAAGCTCTGGCACTTTAAAGAAAATGGTCTCGATTTGTTGGATGCTCAGCATCGGTTGGGATGTCGTGGCTGCCGCCCGGAGGGGCTTCATGGGCTTTGAAAAGAAAATATATGATGTTATGAAAGATATAAGGTCACATGTCAATCAGAAATTCAGTCTTTTTTTTTTAAAAAATGTGTTTTTTTTAACATTATCTTTGAATCTAAACAAGAAAATATAAAGAGAAAAAGCATGTGTGTTCAACATACAATTAAAAGTGCTTCAAGGTGGTTGAGGTAGGTCTCCTCGCTAGCCAGGATTCCAGAGAGGACCCACTTTCTCATCGCCACTCCTTTTTCCTGATCCAGTTCAACCTGACATAAAGATAGATATGACAGTTAATGGATGTGTAAACTGTCAAATTGATTGCACAATTATTGCTAGAAATATTAGTGTTACATGAGAAAACACATTTTATTACACTTAGTAGCAGTTCTCATTCCAAGTGTTAAGTCATTGTGACATCTTAAAGAAGATACCGTATTTTCACGACTATAAGGCGCACCACATTATAAGGCGCACCACACTATAAGGCGCACCGTCAACGAATGACGCATTTTATTTTTTTTCCATATATAAAGCAGACTGGATTATAAGGCGCCCTGTCTATTTTGGAGAAAATTTCAGATTTTTCAGTGCGCCTTAGTCGTGAAAATACGGTACTTTTGTTTCCAGTCCAGAAATTGAACAAGCCTTAGACATTATTTTAACTTGTGTGATTTTTTATATCATTTCTAAACATCATTTTTAAACTTTCAGTTCAAAGTGGCAGTAAAATGAGGTCAAAATTGATTTATTTAAAAACAAACAAACAAAAAAGGGGGTAGAGTACAGCTACAGTACCGATAGAGAAGACTCCAGGGAACCAGACGAGTGCGTGTCTTGGCTGCATCGACTTTTTGATCGGAGTTTAGGCGAGGAAGGAGGAGAGCCGATGAGGGAGAGCGCATCGTGACAACACTGTTCCAAGTCAGAAGAATTAAATGATGGAGAGGCTTCAGTATCTGTCAAAAATAGGAGCAGATATCATATTTAAAGTTGGCTCTAAATCAACAGTCTAGTAAAAATGTATGAAAACCCCTCATATCACAAATGGTAACAGTTTAGTTCAAAGTAAATGTGCCTATTATATGTGTTATTATCTGTAGTATAAAGATTAGATTAGATAACTTTATTAATCCTTCATTCGGGAAATTTCTCTCTCACAGTAGCAAGAGGGTGAGAATACAGACACAGAAAAATACATTGTAGACATAGATAAATAGTTAATAAATAATTAAATGAATAAATAAATAAGCACGTTCCCTATATTATTCAATTAAAAAATGCATATTTACTGTGATCGGAATTGAAAGGCAAAAATGCACACTTACAAGTCGAAAATTCTGAATAGTAGTATTTACTGCACTCCAATATGTAGAACCGTGCATCCTGTAATTATGGCCATTTGTCTATGACTCACCAAGTCTTTACCACTTATCAGAATGATCAATTTTCTCGTAAATGTGCCTACGACTGGAACTCAAAAAGAAAAAAAACTAGCAGGCATCCTCTAGAATGACAGGCCTGCCAAGAGCAGCTCATAAAGAGCTTGCAAACAGGAAAGAGAGGATTCCGGAAAGGAAGGGAGGATAAAACGGTGTTGCTCTCAAGAGCCATGGGAAACCAAGGCACATTTAACAAAGTGACATCCACAGTGGCTCTCTGACAATGGAGTCCGACAAATAGAGAGAGAGAGAGAGATGTGTATTGACTCTGTCTATGTGTGTAAGAGAGAGTCCAAACAGCGAGGACTGGTACACAGGGGAAGTCCTGTGTGAAAGGCCACTCTGTGTTTCACAGAGATTATCCATCAAGTCTGCCAAAGGATGAATAACACATCCTCCAGCAATCAGAAACTTCAGTGCCATCCACTATCTCCTACATACATGAACCCATCCACCAGCATTAATTTGACATTTACAAGTCAGAAATTCCAATAGAGTAATACCTTGACATACAAGTACCCCGACATACAAGGTGTTTGAGATAAGAGTAAAATTCTGAGCAAATATTTACCTTGAGATAGACAAATTTGGAGATGCGAGGATACGAGACAACGAGAGGCTGCTTATGATTTTATCGCAATGTTTTTCTCGCCGCATCTTATCTGTGCAAAGATCTCTACGAGCACTAGGCAGAGAATTGCATTTTTTCCGTGTTGTTTTGCGTTAGTTAGAGCAGAATTAAAGGAAAGACTGGGTCCAAAATGAATTAATTTGTATTTAGTTCATTTCTACGGGAAACGGTGATTTGAGATACGAGTAAACATGTTTTTGTTGTATTCGGGTGAGGAAAGGGATATCAAATAAATGTCAAAATAACAAGAATAGGGACAGAGGAAGTGTCCAGGCAGTTCTATCCGGGAAATTCAGGCAGTCATTTTAGGCATCAAAGCGGAAACAGACCTTCTGCATAAGGTCATTGTAATTTGTTGTACAAAATTTGACAGCAGTTTTGTTTTCCCATAATATATCCTTGTCTTCTATTTTTTATTCTTACTGTAACTCCATTTTTAACTTCCGCAACAAATTTTGCCACACCTGCCTTCCATAGACAGTTATTCATCCCGCATGAATTTAGTTCCCACATACGATTAAAATATTGTGGGTTCTTTACCAAGACGGACTGCATAAATCACGGATGTTTGATGTCTTTCAGACATCACAATGAAAAAAAATATCTCCCAGTGAGAGTATTGGGAAAATCTAGTGCAGCTGGATAGAGAAGGTTCCATTTCCAACCAGTGAGTGTCTTTCTAAAGCTGCAAAAAATTGTTTCAAGCGTGCAGTAAAGCTGAAACAAATACTCTCTAATGACCTTACATAAGTGCTGCACCCTCCAGCTGTGGATCGACGGGATGCCGTATTTGACTCGGACTGGAACTGAACTCTGTAATTTGGTGTTTTTCAAGAATTTCATATGACTGCAATTAGTTCGAGATTATTCCAGTTTGTTTTTTTTGGTGCTACACTTAGGTTTAGGTGTTTTTTTTTTAAATTCACACTCATCTTGAGGATGCCATGAAAAAGACAGCAAGATTGAACCAGTTTTGTTTTGCTTGTAAAAGACAGAAATGAAGGCCGATTTCTTGATGATGCTATTGATGACAAAGCAAAGACATCATAAATCCTTAATCCTAATCCACAGAGATAAACGACGGTATCAGGCAGTGACAGATGTACATCTGAGACTGTTACAAAATCAGTGAGTCACTCGCTCAGATAATCATTCGGTTTTATTTTTTCATGCGAAAATGTCCGACATCATCATCATTTGATCAAATTTGAACATCAGTTTTGACAAATTGTGTACTCTGATAACAGAAACATTGCCCTGAAGATCACGATCACCTATTTTTAGGATTCAACCGATATGAAACATAGCAAAGAGGTTTATTGATTTGAATTCGGCAGCTGGATAGTGGCATCCATAATCCTGTGTATGCCTGGTGGGCTAAAGCCAAGGCCAGTGCGCCTGACAGGTCATTGATCGGTGTGTTTAGACCTCCGGGAAGGGCTTCTGCTTCTCGCACGCATTCAAAATTAAACGTCTGGCGATTTGAGAACATGGCTTTTCTCAGGGTACTCTGGTTTCCTCCCACATTCCAAAAACATGCATGCTAGCCTAGCTGGTTGAACACTAAATTTCCCCAAAGTATGCGTGAATGGTTTCCTTGTGCCATGCAATTGGCTGATCCCCAATTCAGGGTGTCTCCGTAGTTAGCCGGGATAAGGTCCAGCACCCCCCGCGACCCTTGTGGATAAGCAGTTCGGAAAATTAAAGAATATTTGTTGAGTACAAATTCATATAAATTGATATTATGTTGTAGTTATATGGAATTTTGCAGAAACAAAGTTGTTAATCCAATCTTTGTGGTCACAAACTGTAAAAATATTCATTGGTCGGACGGCTTCTAGAAGTGGCAAGGGCCACCCGCACGTGCCTCTGATCTGCTGTGGGCCAGCCTAAAATTAGTGCCAGTCGGTGAATAGTATGGGTTAGTAAGTGGGCTTGCCCAACCCAATGCACCTACTCATCAGAGAGTCGAAATAGCTCAGGGTGGTGAGACTATGGCTTGAGATGCTTCGTAAAAGAAATAAAGCACAGTAGTTTCAATCTGTAAAAACATTGGCAATACAGACACTTTTAAAAAAATACTTTGTTCAAGACCAATATGATTATTACATTGCAGTAGACCTACTGCAGAGGTGTCAATCTTGTCAGTCTGAGGTTGTTTATGTCTGCTAAACAGAACTACCAACTAAAAGATTAGAAAATTGGCCTTGAAAGATTCAAAATCCTCTTTTTGAATTAGTGAAAAAACAGTAAATGCTTTTATTTTTGAACATTTACCAACACCTCGGATTTTGACACCTGTGCCCTACAATATGGACAGTTCTTTTGTGATATATTTTTTTAATATTACTAATTATGATTCTGTTGCTGTCAGTCTGTAAAATCGCAGCAATTTCATGACATCAGCATAATTAAACTAACATGTATAAACGCTAAAAGACTAGAACACAGGTGCATAAAGCAGTGTGTATTCAAGGTGGGCAATCTGGAATACTTACATTTTCTTGGCTTTACAAGTACTGCCATTGATAAAATGTCAATGCACTAAAAAGACATGACTTGAGCAAACGGTGTCAAGTTTGTCTAAAACAAACTGTGTCGACTACTAAGGCGAGCAGCTCCACAGGTCAGGTTGTTAAGAGCGAGGTGAACTCGTAAGACACTTAGCATTTCATTATTACAGTTTCCCTGCACACCCCTACAAGCAGCTGAGACATTCCTTCGCACTTGCCTGCCAGCCAGCAACAGAGGCCTCTTTGACCGTGACCAAGGAAGGAGGGGAGCTGAGACAGCAAGAGCAGAGACGCTAAAGGGAGGACCAGCAACCCGAGGGGAGGTCCAGAAGTTCATAAACATGCCAAAGATTTTTTCCAATTATCTACAGCAGAGCGTCTGTGTAAACAAGCTAACAGGGAGAGCTTGTGAGCAATGTGAGGTCTAGTCTGGTTTATATCTTAAACAACTTTTTCCCCCTTGTTTCAAGATAAGGCAAAACAAAGGAGCCCATTCAGAGGTTTTACTGTGAGAGCAGCTGGCGATGCTGGACCTGCTGTCATGATGGCCTGCCAGTTTTTGACTAGTGTGCACTGTACACTGCACAGAAGAACAGGTGTATCGCACTTCCACACTGAAGCAGAACTGCCAACACAACTTCCTCCGGTGGGTTAAAGTTTACGCTCGGAAAGGGAGAGGCTGCATTCTTTAGCGTCAATAAGCACTGAACTTCAGGTGTTTCCGTACAATGATCGGTCTGTGTGGACTATTCATGAGGGACCCTAAATAGCAAATAGTCCTCTAAGTGACTGCATACAAAGACTAGGTGTAAAACCGGTTGATGCAGTGAGCAATCACGGCAAGACAGAGGTGGCATTAACACAAACATTTGACAGTCAAGAAAAGTGTCAGTACTGGAATGCAGGATGACAGTGGAACGTGTCGCAAGACTGATTTAAATGATGGCTTTTGTCATGTTGGGCTATTAACTTTTGACTCTGACTTCATTTAAGTACAGTTTAGGTAACTTTAAAAATGCCTTGATCAATGTCTCCAAGTACAAGGACGTTGTAATCAGCTGACAGTCAGACTAGTATTAAGGCTCAACGGTAAAACCCGAATACGTAAAGGGAAAACCCTGGTGTTTGCCGTCTGATATCATTTGGAAACAATCCGCTGTAAATTCCTACAGACAACAACTCCCTTGAGACACATTGAAGCCAAAGATGTCTTCCAATGTCCATATATCATGCTGTTTGATGTTCAAATTTACTATCTCCATAGCTATTTTTAGGGGGGCAAAAAAATATTAGTACTTCTCAGTGAATTTCTATCTGATGCCATTAAAAACAATACAATATTTTTGTTTAACATATTACATTGTAGGAAACAGCAAATAACCTGCTTTGACCTTAGCATAAAAACAGGTATTTTATATGCATTTTTCAGCAAATGATAAAGAATAGGAGCCAAACTAAGTACATAATCAGTGACATTCTCAATTAATGCAGTGCATACAACTGCAATTGTATGTCCTAGATATAAAAAAGTTAAAACTATTCCTTCCATTTTGCACTTAAAGTATATTGACACAATTGCATAAACTTTGAGCCTCACTACAGTCCTAAGAACCAGATATATCTTCAAGCCGCTTTCAATACAACTTCTCTTGTCGCCAGTTAGAAGTCATAATGATGATTAATTATGGCAATATTGGCCCACCAGAGAACTGCCCTCCTTAAAGCGTGCCTAAGCCAATCAGAAACGTCCCCCTATACAGCCAGACAATTGGCCCAGATAACCACAAACCAGGGGACAACCATCCCTCTTAGTTCAGGATACCAGAGCAACGCAGTTCATAGTGAGAACAAAAAAAACATTAGTACTTGTAGACAGAAGAAATGGATAGCCTATCCTCCATGTGTCAAAGTGGCGGCCCGGGGGCCAAATCTGGCCCGCTACATCCTTTTGTGTGGCCACCACGAGTTCCTAACCACAACAAAGGCCAGTTTATTGGAAATAAGCAGTAACTCTTAATCCGGCAACGTGCGCATAAATGCTATTACAACATCAGTGAAACCAGACATCTGGTAATTCATTATAGAAAGCTCACGTGAAACAGCTGCGCCTTTTTGTCAGCACTAATTCTTATTTGGACAAAGCAGGGTGCAACCACGGAGAACAGTAGCGTTAACATTTCCAGCATTTTGTCGTGTGCATTAGCCGGCCTGTGGACACTCCATTAATTTTACACATCAAGGTCAGGATCAACATTACAAGGGCTGCACTGTTTAAATTTGAAACAGGAAAAGGTTGAATTGCTTTCCAACCTGGAAAAAAGTTTGTGCACAAATAAAACACTCAAAAGTCTAGTGGGCATGAATCCAGAAGAACACCCCAAAGCAAGAAGGTGGGCCCTTTTTAAAGCACCAATTATAAACAAACACAGTCTTGAGTGATGTAATAAGACTTGCCCTGACTTGAAGGCTGCAAATTTAGGGGGAAAAAAAACTTAGGGCATGACTATAAAACATTTTTTTAAGGTGGTGTGGCAATTAGGCAACACGGTGCCTTAAGTAAAATGTTAGACATAATGCTTTTTAAAGTGTAGATTAGCAATTCATTTTCTTAGGGGCAATTGTGTAATACTGTTGTGTTCAAAAACAATTTACAGTACTGTGTAAAGTATCAAATAATTGGTAGAACTATATGGGTACACAGTTTGGGAAAGCAAGGAAAGAAAAAGTATTCATTTGGTTTAAAGAAAGAAAAAAAATGTGAATTATACTTGACCCAACTGTATCCAAATTACTATATACACTATAAAAACAAGTTTACGTTCTGCATGATGTTTTCCCACAATTTTAAAATAGCTTGATGTACCAATCGATAACTAATAATAGTTGGGTTAAGACTAATTATTTTTCAAAGGAAATCCCTTAAATATAACCAATGCAAAAAATAAGAATATTAGAAGTCACCATTTCTAATTAAAAACAATAAAAACTAAACTGCCGTCTACTTTCTACCGTATGACATGATTTTAATGTGTAACAAATGACTATTAACTCCTCTTTTGACTTTGATTGAAACTTTGCTCCCTGCCAACTCTCCGAACTCAAACTACTTGGACGTCTACGACGGCCGGATTGTGCATTGCAATGGTCCCAGAGGCGTGCTAGCTTACACTTCACGCCGATTAGATCACGCATGATGATCTGCTTGTTTGTCACATGCTTTGTGTTCAAGAGCTTTGGACTGGATCACTTTATATAACAACACATTCTGTGCATCTGCCTTAATCCAACCCACACTGGATGATTTTTTGAGAGCCCGAGAAAAACAATTTCCTGTAGTCCAATCCCGATTTTTCCCCAGAATTTTTGCCCCTTCACTCTTGATACATGGCGAATTAAGATAAGAAACATCTCCCAACTTTTCCCAATGAGATCCCCCAATTGGCCCAACCACTTTCCATATCCCCCTTAACATTGTTATATTGTTACCAAGCCAGTACTTTCTCACAATCCCAAATGTTCACGCATAACAACAGGAAGCCCCGATTTCGAGCACTTCGATTGGAAGTTGTGTGACATTTTAAAGCCAGTCAATCCCCTTTTTGAACGAGTTGTCAGGGATTTTCCATTCCGACCTACCGCTACAAAAGAGACTCCCTAAATTTATCACGCTAGACAAACCCCTTTAAGTTAACGACTCGGCACGAAGGACAACAACACTGATGTGTGCTGACACAGAAACATGAGAGTGGACCAAGTTAAAGTGACTGGGAAGCCTGGGGGCAGATTGAGCCGATGTCATGGCCTTTTTCTAAGTGCATTCTATCACTCAATGGGCCACAAAAACAAAAGTGGATAGAAAACCAATAGTATGGGTCACCTTAAAAAAATACATACATACATTTCTTTATCTGAATCAATGAATGTCAATCAAAGTCTTTTTTAGTCAAAATTTCTTCCCACTGTTGTATTGTTTGGAGCAAAAGCTGATTAGAGCTTAACATTCATTAACCGGCTTTGGGGAGAACGTGTCTTATTGCTTGCTCATTATGCTGCGAAGAATATGCATTTCATCAAGCATTTTGTAGGTCATCTCATTAAGAGTTTTCTTCTCACCAGGTTGATAATAAATAAATAACTGTATAATAATCTTAGCCTCAAAACATTTGGAGCTATATTTAGCATATTAGGCAGTAATTTAATTCAAAAGAATGCAGTAATGTTATCTCATTCTTAAGCAAAGCCAGAAAGTCTGAAGTGAAACTTTAACTAACCCATTAATACTGTTTGATTTGATATTCTATTGTTTTTAACCATATTCTATATTATTATAATTCTATATTTTAAATCTTAGAACCCAGGAATTCTGTAGGTTTTTGCATCGATATAACAATTTTGTTGACTATTGCTATTTCTGGGGCGCTGAGTGCATATCGATCTCTTCTTTTTTTAGCCTTAGATCTGTATTTTGCATCTTCTTCCAAAAAACACCAATTTTTGTCTAAAACAAACAACATCATTGGGATTATTTCCACATTCTTTTGCCTATAACGAGTGAGGGGCTATGGAAAGGCAGTCGAAGGCAATCATGCTGAACATAGCCAAAGACATTGTGCCCATAGGCTATAAATGCAACCTAGTACTTCCGCATTCGGAATCCGAAGCACTTTACTTCATACTTACTTGGGTGCATGGCAAATAAATAAACCGACTTCCAGATCTTTAGTCACCAAAAAGCGTCTGTAGTTTACGTTTAGGCCTTGTGGCGTGATTTATAAACAAAACTGAAAGACCAGCATCAACTATCCTGTTTTCAAGCCATTGTGTTGCTATTCATTGGGGCTTTCACGGTAATTGTGTCGACCTATTTCTGGGTTATTTGTGTGTTTATTTTTGTTGTTGTTGTTGTTGTTGAGAAACCCCCCAAATGTAGACCTTTACAGTAGACTTACCCAGATCGCCTTGAACACTGTTGTCGTGGGACGTCCTACTTGATGTGGTGGACTCCCCATCACTAGGCCATAGGTGGCCTGCTTTATGTCCTCTGGTCTGTTCAATCACCCCCACTTGCTGTTTCAGACGTTTTTGGGAGACGGGCGTAGGTGGGCTGCTGCTGTCAAACGACTGCTGCGAAGGTGAGCGACTTTTGTCTCGGAACATGGGATAGGTGGTGGGACTGGGAGATATATGGCTGGACTGGCTCGAGGAAAAGTCCTCCTCACTTGAGGTTAAGTTCTCATTGGAGCTGCAGTCTGGAGTGTATCCTCCTCCGCCGTCGTCTTCAAAACCGCTAGGTGAGCAAGAACGCCGAGGCCAAGTTAGGTGAGTGTTCTCCTCTACGCTATGGTCTCTAATGTGGATGACTCGAGTGTCCCCCTCAGTCATCAACCCCCCGACGAACACACTGGCGTAAGGTTGACACTCAACCGACTGTAGTTCAGATTTTCCTCCAATGGAACCATCTTTCAGGAAGTGCTGGCTAACATCTGGTTCCTCATAGCACCCGTTAAAACCACAGTTCCCCTCGGTGGACCGGCCCCTCTGAACGCACTTGTTCATGTTCAGGTCCCCCGTGGTTGCTGAC
Organism: Stigmatopora nigra; assembly: GCF_051989575.1. NCBI lineage: Eukaryota > Metazoa > Chordata > Actinopteri > Syngnathiformes > Syngnathidae > Stigmatopora > Stigmatopora nigra. Next base: position 14,057,909 of record NC_135511.1, on the reverse strand, counting down.
AAATTCCCAGGTACGGAATAAAGACTCCTCTTGCGCTCCATCTGCATGGCTTGACTTCCCAGCGTGCTAATTTTCTCAGACACGTCCTTGTCGTTAACTTTGACCAGTCCTCGCTCGTAATGGTATTCCATATTGACATAGAAAGGTTTGTCTGGCCCTCCGATCACCGACAAACCTCTGCTATCACCAACCGTATGGGAGTTTGCTCTCCGGATACGCTCAAAGTTGGACCTCAAAGCCGCCACAGAACCCGGTCCCACCGGAAAATCGGACAAGTCGGTCTCTCCAACTTTCTGTTTGGCAATCTCAACCTCCCCTTCTGTATGGGGGGACCATTTTCCCGTCTTCCCAGGTGCTGACTGTGGCTGTACTGCTAATAATTCCTCTTTGTGAGACATCTGGCTGTTTGGCTCGCAGGGAAGGTCTCCATCACTTGCCTGAGGAATCCTTTTAAAGCCCCAACGTTGACCGTCATAAGACTTTCTCTCTTTTGCCAATAGAGTCTGCAGGTAGATCATCCTAAACCGCTCTTTGTTGACTTCCTTCTCCAAATCTTTGATGGATGTCTTACATTTGTCCAGCTCTTGTTCAATGTCTCCCATAGAATTCAACTCCATGGATGGTGGATCCGACTCAGGAAACTGGGTTCTCCAAGCTTCCACAAACCCCAATGGTTCAACCATAGTTCTATTTCTACTGCAGACAAACACTCGTGGAGAACAGATTAAGGACAAAAAAGGGTCGAAAAAGGATAGAATGAATTTAGCTTTTCATTTCCCAATATCTCCATGGTGCGATGGGAAAGGAAGGGAAATTATGGATCCACATGCATAAGATGCCCAGTCTTTACTTACGGTTACTGGTTACATTCCTTTACTCCGTAATGGCAAGTTGGAGAAAAATGAAGCTTTTCTTTGGCTCTTTTGTGCAATTGTTCATTCACGAGAGATCCTTCGTCGTCTGTGTTTGCTGTCAGACTGAATCGCTGAGCTGCTGTTTTGGCCACACGTCGAAAAAGCAGCAGCCTAAGAGGCGGGGCATCCTTATGTGAATTATACACGCAAAAACACGCAACAAAGTTAAAAACACTATGGTTCAAAGCTTACTTTATTTAACAATTGCGACTGGGAGGGAATCACGCGTTTTTTTCTAGCAACATGGTGGGTGAAAAGACATTTTTTTTTAGAAGTTGCGTACCTTTGATATTGTTGGAGACAGTGTTAATAGCATTAACAGTTTTAGCATGGAGAACTTTTATTCACCTTCTCTTTCGCCACAATAAAGTCTGTAAGCCCTCCACGTGATTGGGGAACAACATCACGCAGTGTGCGGATTTAAAACTCCCAAAATGTTTCAATTTAATACAGGCTTTGACGTCGCCACCTTACGTTCAAAAGTTGACTCACATAACGTTTTTTGTTCACTAAAATGTGAGATAAATTGGTTGTTGTGCATCGGGTTTTATTTCATTTTATGTAAAATAGAAATAAGTTTATATATATTTGTGAGTAGAGAGAGGGAAAGCGCTTTATGCATCATTTATGAACTGCTGCAACGCATTGATCCGATTGGCTACCAACCCAGAACACTTTTCTAGTATCCATGGCAACAGTAATAACGCGGAATGATGTTGGTGCATTCTAGTTTCACTGGAAAGTCAGGATTTTCAGCTACAACCCAGATAATAGGAGGGGATAGAGATACATGGGTGAATTGGTTGCTCGAACAGTGAAATCAGACCCTTTATGGGACACTGTGTGATTTTCTAAATTTTCTAGAGCTATGGTATATTTTTTAATACGCAGGACGTTTTATGGATATGTTAACCATCTTATTGATGCGTTTGTTAGTCCGGTGTCAAGCCTCGTTTTCATAAACCCTTTTTTTTGGAGGTGCCAGCACTTGTGATTTAATACATGGAGTGGTATGCATGGTGTTAAGCGTTAAAGACGCCTGTGAAGACAGAAATAATAGCCCTACATATTGAAGTTATAGAATTTCCAACAACGTTATTTCATTTGAACGCACCATTTGCAATTCGAGGCAGGAACGTAGCAGAGTAGCTTAGCTTAGCCAACGACAGAAGCAAACATTGCAAAAGGTTTATAGCGACTTTATAAAGTCGCCCGGAATCAAAACACGATGAGCGAGCAACTCAAATTTATTGTTGAACAATTGAACAAAGATCCGTTCAGGAAAAACTTTAATCTGATCACATTTGACTCACTGGAACCAATGCAGCTGCTCCAGATCTTAAATGACGTTTTAGCTGAAATAGACGCTAAGGTAAGCAATATGCCTTTTTATAACCTTTTTTTAAACCATGCCAGTTTGCAATTCATAAATCAGTCTTATTTTCAGCAAGCTGTTGATATTCGCGAGGAAATGCCCGAACAAACTGCCAAGAGAATGTGTGCTCTCCTCGGGATGCTGAAATACAAACCACCTGGCAACCAGTCAGACTTGTAAGTTTTTATTAATGCACAATTAAATTTTTCAGATTCATGATTTGTACCATGTTCCACATTAGGAGCAGTTTCAGACAGGGTCTCGTGGTAGGCAGCAAACCTGCAGTCCATCCCATCCTACACTGGCTTCTGCAGAAGGTCCCAGAACTTAAGAAGAGAGCTTACTTGGCTCGCTTTCTTGTAAAACTTGATGTTCCTGCAGAGTTCCTGGCAGATGACGTTATTAGTGATACATATCACCAGGTTTTCATCACCCAAACTCACCATAAATGCGTGAAAAGTCAATGCAACTAACACAAAGATGTATGTTCCTAGTATGAAGAACAGGTGGAAGGATTTAAGACCAGTCATAAGGAATGTGAGGTCCTCAGAACATCAGGCTTTTTCACTGCAGAAATCAGAAGGGTAAGTTCAACTTTGAATGAATTTGCTGTGAAATTGTGATCAATTTTTACATCACCTTTATTGTTAACCTCCTATGACTTGGCGTCCACATCACATTTTTGGTAAGGACACCATATGAGTATTTTTGTTGTTTCTTAACAGGACATAAGTGCAATGGAGGAGGAGAAAGGCCCATTAATTAAACGTGTGGAAAGGTTGAAGAAGAGGGTGAGTCAACTCTCCCAATGGGCTATTGCTTCTCGTAATGCTCATAAGGCTTTAGGAATCTAGGAGGAATGAAATCCTAATCCTTGTCATATATTACTAGCCTCTTTAGTAAATCTTGACAGGGATGTGACAGCTTGTAAAGTTGCTTTAATAATGAGCTGTTGATCTTACTTACATCCAAGTCATTCCAAAAGGTCGAATGTGATCTATGAGAATGTTGCATGTTTATTTTTAGGAGCTGCTGTCCACCTTCAGATAGGAAGGGGTCCTTACAGATACTATGCCTAAAGTGGATTTGTCTCTCCTCTAGGTGGAGTCAGTGTCCAACCATCAACAAATGCTGGAGCAAGCCAGACAGCTCAGAGTTGAAAAGAAGAGAGAAGAGAATTTGGCCAACCAGAAGCAAGAACAGAAGAACCAAGTAAAACTTTAGCAGTTTTAATTTCAAACCCTTCATATTGAAGCAAATGCTGCAATGTTTTGTATGAACTACTTCTGTTACTTTAACTCACTTCAGGAATCAATTATAGTGTTAGAATATGTAAACTAGAATGTTTGTTATAAAGTAAAAAAGAAGGAAAAAGAGAGACTCGAGCACATCAAAACGTGTTGACTGTTAGGTTGACTGTTTTACAGAAATTATAATTGTTAATTAAATAGCTTTAGGGTTGTACAGGCGTGTGTACAAATATTTTTCTTAAAAACTGCTTGTGCAAAGTTTCTTAACATTTAAATTATTTTTTAATATGTTCTCAAAATTGATTAGTTACACCCATTTTACAAACATTCATATTTAATGTTACATTTCTTGAAATGTTATGTAACTATATGCCAATTCTCTAATATTAGATAATTAAATTCTACTCACAGCCTCAATATATTTGGCTCTATACTTAATCCATCTTATTTTTTAAATAACCACCAAGACACTTTATTCTTTAATAGTGAATATTATTTTGTATGCGTTCAACACCATTAAAATCAAATACTCTCATAGATAGTAAAAATGGTCCACTTTTTTCAGCTTTTTCAGGCAGAGCAAAGGCTGCAGAGGTTGCAACAACAGTTAAAGGACATGAGACAGGCTGCAGCTGATGCCAGTCCAGATAGTAAGTATTTCCCTGTACTGTTGTGGGGCTACACTGCAGTTTTATGGGGTTATTAATAGAACTCCTATAAAATGTATTAAACCTTTATTTAACCAGATAAAACCCATTGACATCAAGATCTCTTTCACAAGGGTGACCTAAGTTCACGCTTATTTTTGCCCCGCTAACACTGGTGTGTAGTGCCAAAAAAAGGAACTTTCTAATGTCCAGTATATTCCACTTATATTTGATTGGTATTACTAAGTTTTCCCAATTTGAGAAACAATGCTTTTTTCTAGGCTTAATGAAGAGGCTTGAAGAGGAGATCAAGATCAATTCCTATATGGTTTCGGAGAAACTTCCTAAAGAATTGGAAGTTCTAAGACGTACTGTTCAGTATCTTCAGAAAGTGGCTTCAGAACCCGCTATGGGTCATGGTGATCTACTGGAGCTGGGGGAGAAGGTCAGGCTGCCCCGTGAAGTTTGATTTTGTTTTTTTTACCTTAGTTCACTCTTATTTTTGGCAGATTAAAGAAGTGGACTCTCAGATAAACCAGCTGATCGAGAAGAAAATGATGAGAAGTGACCCTATAGATGACAAGTTGACACTCTATAGGCAGCAGGTGCCTGTTTAGGATTTTCCTAAATTTGTGTAGCCTTTGTAGTGTGGACTGATCCTGGAAAATTAGACTCTAACTGATTACAACTCCCTCAGGCCTCTATCATCATCCGTAAGAAGGAAGCAAAAGCTGAAGAACTACAGGAAGCGAGGGAGGAGTTAGCAACAGCGGAGCGGGAGGTGAAACAGAAAACCAACCAGGCAATGACCTCCAATGGAGAACAGGTCATCCGGGGTGACGAGGTACCTTATTTTTGCATTTGTTTACAACAGCCACATTTAAATAGGAAGATTTATTTAAAAAAAAATAGGTCAAACACTATTTATAGATGAGTTGGAATCAACTATTCCGTTTCTTCCTTTTTGAATGGGATAATATTATTACTTTGTTTTGTGTGTGTTTATAGTTCAACCACAGAATAGCAACAAAAAAATCAACTTCTATTTGTGTCCAAACTTGGACTGCTCAGTGTCTTAACAGAACTCATCCCTTTTCCCTACTCTCCCCCACATTCCCATAAAAATCTTTAAATAGAATCCAACTGAGAAAATCCAGAACAAGAAACTCTACTGGAAAAAAAAAAGCCTGGAAGTCGCACTTTCCCTAAATCTTTAGTTTACTCGCTTATGTCAACCAACTACTTTAAATAAACTTGTAGGGCTATAAAGTTTGTTCTTTATTTTATTCCATGACAGCGAATTTCCAATCTTAAGGCCGTAATGTCTTCTTTATGAATAGTTTTTGGGTTACACTGACAGGGAAACGAAAGCATTTTGTCGATTTGTCAACAGAAAATATAAAGGTTCAGTTTGACTTGGCATGTACACAGCGTGAAGCCCAATTTGATCTCAACATGAAACCCTCAGTCAAACCCACGCGCGCTATATTGCAGCATCCTCATCGTCTTAGTCCTTTAGTACAGGGAACTGGCTGCTAATCAACCCCAGATAATTGGGTTTTATACATTATGACAGCTTTGACATATCTATCAACTCTATTAATAGCGTTATTTATAGCCACAGTCCCAACATGAAAATGCTACTGAAGCCAAAATGTTGCAGGCAATTTTACAGCCTGTCTTTAATGGCAACACATTTTCTCTGATCTGTAAGGCCCAAAATGGCTATTTTTTTTCTTCAGAAAGTCCACAAATCCTTGCCCTAAGAGGATGCTGTTATTATTTGTTGACTATGCACATTTTTATGCACTCTTTGCTTTGACACTTGACTCGTCTGATCTGCTACTGGGCCAGAAAAGGGACAACGTTTCTTTGATTCGTTCTGCATTGTAGACATTTCAATGTAGCATCTGGGATCAGTTTTAAGACGAAGCAAATAGACAGCTTATTTTGGGCTCAACGTGCATTTTTTTGCATTTTCTTAGGCATTCCATCAATTAGATTAAAACATCAGATTGCTTTTGTATTAGGAAGAAAACAGCTATTCTTCCTGCCTCAAACAAATATACAACTCCATTTGAATTGGATTGCTCATTACCATAATAACAAATGAATGGATAACAACAGGTTAATAGTTTTTCTTTTTAACATGCCTTAAAAATTGTAATTCAGATAACAAAAGCCTAAACAACACAACATAACTTGAAAACTCTTGATTTGTTGAGTCTGTAAAAGCAACTTTGTCAGCTTATCTTACAATCATTACCAAATCCATGTAAGTTTTCAAACACATTTTAATTGTCCATCCACAAATATTGAAGCTATAGAATTTCACTAATTGTTCAGAGTAATTAGTTTTTCAATTGTTGACCAGTTCGTGACAACCTCTTGTTCATTTCTAAAGCGATGATGAGCAATTACTTGTCCTAACAAAGAGGGTCCTTGATTCTCTAGGTTGCTAAAGTTAATGGAAAATCTTCTTATCAGACTCTCCCATAGTTGAGGCCATCAGCCACAGTGGAGATGACCATTTTATCAGTGGTATTTTCCATCCTCTTGCTTGTGTCATCACCTCCCACCCACCATTCCAACTGCAGAAAGAACAACTGCATCTAGTCCGGGCTGGTTGTCGATCCCAAAATTGAGCGCGAAACCACAGTGCTTATATATACACTGCATTTATTTGAAAGATTCATCCTTCTCTTCATTTCCAAGTGGTCAAAAGTGCGACGGGTGAGTCGCCCGTTTGGGAACAGCATACCTTTTGGGAACACGCTGTCATGCACAAACACTATGCAGTATTATTCTGCCCTGTTAAGACCTCTCTCAGCCACGACTGTCCTTGATGTCCTAAAATACACATAGAATATACTCTCTGAACCATCACCCCCACCCACTCTCTTTCTCTCTCGCATGAAGCTTCTCGGGTCCCCAAAGGACATGAAGCACATTCTGTGTTTTCTGGGACTGTTCTCCTGTGTCCTTGTTCATTTATAGCTGCTCTTCATTGTGGAGGAGCTTCACCGTGTCCCGGTAGACACAGACACTCTGTGTGGGGCCCAATTGAACATTCACTTGCAGCAGTGATTCTGTCAGATGGAGTTATTTGTCGGACGGAGCCCGACAGATCGAGTGACAATTCCAGATTAGGGCATGGGCCCTAGGGCCCTCGTCTGCTGTTTTTTTTTAAACCCTTTCCTTTCATAACCTTTATCTAGGCGTTGAACAGTTATATCCAGTTGAGAGATGAATTATAAACAATGATTTTGGAGCTATTAAGGTCATTCCAGACTTGGAAGACGCACTACTTTTAGTACCACTATTGTTGATTAACCCAGTTTACAAGGTGATGGTGTCATATTTATGATATTATTTAATGTTATGTTTACAATATTGGACCTAGTAACAGGGTTTTAAATTCAAAAACTAAGATAGAGTTTTTATCTTGAGCAGTGCTGATCTGTTGGTTTTTTTTACTCAGAAACTACACGGTTTTGTATTTAGATTTTATTTAAAATGTGATGGGCGGGGCTTAAAATATCCTCCATTTCTGTAATGACCCAATAGTGACCGCTGACTGGTATCAAATGTATTGACTTCTTTTTCCACCTATAGTTAAAACGTTTGGTGGCAAAACTGCGAAGCAAGGGTACGGTGTACAAGAAGAAACGCCAAGAAATCGCCGAATTGAAAGCAGAATATGGCGTTCTTCAACGGACTGAGGAAATTATCAAGCAAAGGAATGAGGTGGTCCAAGAAAAACTGGTAACTACAAATAAGACAACATTTACTCAACATTTTTTTATCCCACATTTTGTTGCATTGTATCTCAGACAAATTGCTCTTGAGCAAGGGACTCCTGAATTACTGTACACTGAGCGCTACACATTGACTCCCTCAGTCTTCATTTGATCTCCCCGTTCACGCTGCCCGTGTTAACATTGGCGTGCTGGAAGCTTCCTGGAAATTGCTTCACACCTCTTTGTGGTCCCAGCGCCTGACTTGTTGATAGGCTGCCCGAAAGAAGTCATGCAGAACTGCTATTTGCGACAGCTGCATCTGCTACCTCTGCTCTTTCGGCATCCCTCATTGGGAGTTGTTAAGCTATGACACTTTTTAGTCACATCATTTGGATGTGACGAGTTAGTAGCACACTTGTTCTGCAGGAGAAGGAGGAATAGACCCAAGGCCTGATTTGAGTGCCTGTGGAAAAATGGTTGAAAACCTCATCACCACGTGATATATGAAAACTGAGAAAAAAAAACCGCATAAAACGGGGGAATCGTGTAGTCAAAATTAAATTATGATGTTCATCATCACCTTTATTGCTATCCAAAATGGAATCTAACCAAAACAGAAATAATAACTCACAAATATATAACCATACAAGTTGACTTTATATTATTTTTCAACAGAGAGCACTTGTGAAAGAAAAGACTGACTTTTCTGTTTTTTTTATAAGAATTTCCAATGTTTATTAGACTCAAAAGCTGTAGTCAAAACACCATTTCTTCCATGTGGTCTTCCTACTGATCTCTGTGCTAAATTTCAGGAAATTGATTCTGAATAGATGCGGTGTAAAAATAGGTTATGAGTCCTAGGAAAGATACAAAGCGCAATCGTAAAATTGTGCAGTTTCTGCCTTTTCAGGCCTTTTTTTTGTCATTCCTTTGTTTACATGTTGATATCTTTTATTGTTTTAGCAAATTGTGGAAGCAGAGAAGGGAATATCTGGCTACAGTAACACTCAGGAGGAACTTGAGAGAGTGTCTGCCATCAAGAGTGAATTAGATGAAAAGAAGGGACGGACATTGGATGATATGTCTGAAATGGTCAGTTTTTCTAGCTGTATTAAAGCAACCCGAGGAATGCTATAATGACATTGTTTGATTGCATATACTATAGTTATATACATTTACTGTTTGTCATATTAATTTGAGCATTTTTTGAAAATATTCTGACTTTGTTTTAATAGGTGAAACAATTAAATTCAATGATAGCGGAGAAGAAGTCGGCTGTTGCTCCAATTATAAAAGAGCTGAGGTCACTGAGGCAGCAGTGTCAGGTGAGCGGAACTTCTCAGAAAATATTGTACTTGGAGTCCATTGTAAAAATATTTGAATGAAGATAATACTCACTAAATGCCCCCAAAAAGGAGTTTTGTTATGAATGAAAATGTTTCACGATTACAGACTTGTCCGAGCTTTTTAAATCATTTTTTGTCTATTACTGTGACGGGGCACGTTAACAATCATTTACATGATCCAGAAATAAAAATGCATGATGGGAAAGACCCACCCGCATTGCTGGGCTAAAGGCTGGGGATTAAATTTTCCTACATGTGTTCCATCTTCCGCTTGACTAGTCAACCAATCAAATACTGCAACCTGAGGACAGAAATAAACTTTGTAAGAGGACATTGTTGGTCAAGTTGCTTAAAGTAATTCCCAGTTTCCAGGGGTACTATTATTGCAGGGTGTTTGAATCATCTTGTTCTTTTTTAGGGTGAAATATGTGACGTCCTATTTTTTTTTTTCATATGGACCAGGTGTTAAATCAGGAATATGAAGAAAAGAAATCCCAGTATGAAAGTTGTGCTGCTGGTCTAGAGAGTAACAGATCGAAATTGGAGCAGGTATAGTTTTGTTGTAAATTTTGCTAAAAAATGGTCATTTGACCTCATTTTACCTCATTTTTTTCCTTAAAAATTTCAGATTGTCTGACAGTAATATTTATTTTTATTCCTCTTCTCAGGAAGTAAAAGCATTGAGAGAGGAAACAGCACAGGAAGAAAACAGATATCATTCCATCAACTGCAAGTCAGAGGCAAGAATAAGAAGACCAAATGAGAAAATGCAGTATAAATATGAACATATTAACATAAAATGACAACATTTACAGCACTAACCTACCACACTAATGAATTTCAATGAATCTTTCAAAATGCTTGCACACTTTGGCGACTACGATGCCTCAAATACACCCTCCAAAAACATTTCATGATCAGTTAAAAGGAATTTAGGAAAGTGTTTCCACAGCGTTTAACCGCAAATAGGAAAGAGCTTCTGACTTTACATCTGTTTTTCACAGATTATTCAAATGCAAATACAGCGGGCGGCAGAGGAGATGAAGGCCTACGTGTCCTCTGATCTTCAGGAGAGAAAAAAAGCCATCAGGTGAGGATGTTGTGTCAAACCGACCAATGGGGTTGCAAGAAGAATAACCTTTTGTCCCTTCATAGAGCTCATCTTACTTCACAATCAGTTGAGCTTCTGCCAGTTCATTATTTTATTCCAGATAGATAGATGAGAAATTTCTTAGCGCTCATGGTGCTTACTAAAATATGATTTACGGCCAGGGTGTCAGACTCGCGGGCCGTGTTAACGTCAACTCGATTTGATGTGGGCCGGACCATTTTAGTTCTCATGTTTAGATTTTTTTTAATAAATGGATTAAAATAACTTGATTAAAAGCCCTGAATATTCAGTTTTTTATAAATTTGTTTATTTTAGCTTTTTAAAAATATATTTTTAGATTTTACAAAATGATTTTTTAACTAAAAACACAGAAAAATGGATTAAAAATCTACAATTATTGATTTAAAAGGAGGAAAATCAAGTAAATTTAAAATACATCTATACTCTTCATTTTAATTTGGTCCTAAAACAGAAAGTCGGCACTCATGATTTACTTTCCCGGGCCACACAAACTGATGCGGCGGACCAGATCTGGCCCCCGGGCCGCCACTTTGACACACACAAAACATTGCTTTTACTCTTAAGTGTGTTTTGATATGTATGTGAATTTTTGTTGTTTGTAGGGAAACGTACATGAAGAACATCGCAGAGCAAGAGCTACTGGGCAAGGTGAGCTATTTATTTTGTCAATTTCTATAGAACATTTTTTGCAGTGGGTAGATATGGAATCAATGTTTAAAATGACAAATGAATCTTTTGCCTCAATGTGGACCGCAGAAGTTACGTGAGAAGCAGAAGCTGGTGAGGGAAAGCCACAGTGCTAACATGGAGCAGATGAAAATGTGGCAAGATTTGGAGCAACTGATGGAATGCAAGAGACAGTGCTTCATAAGAGTGCAGAATGAAGCATCTGTTGGTCAGGTCATCCAAGAAGGAGGAGAGGATCGGCTCGTGCTGTGAGGACTGACCTGACTTTTATACATACACATGAATCTATTTTATATGTGGAATCAGAAGGCCTTATTAGCATCTTTCATTGGAAAATCGAGACTGGAATTGTGAGCTCAGCAGTATATTTTGTAATAAGGTTTAAGAAGACTTTTTTTAAGTGTCTCACTAGATGTATATATATTTATATACGTTCTTATCTTTAATATACTTAAATCCAAGTGTCCAGTGATAGCGGCACACATACTGTTGGACACGATCAACTATTTATAGCAGGAATAAGTGACCTTGGACTCCGTTTCTCACCAATTTTGGAGATAACTGGAGTCGTGAATACAATTGGATAGAATTTATGTATTTTTGAGGTATGCATAGTGTTTGTTGAAAGTTTTAGCTGGCCATGCTTATTTGGAAAGATGGAAAAACATTTTTTTTTAGTTCTGACGGCCTTTTATGATTAATATATGCTGTGGAATCCAAAACGGACTTGAGTTTTTCCTCTATCATGTCAAGTTTTTTCTCCACATCTTAACTGATTACTAAAACTTACTAAAATAATAGTAGTAAATAAATATTGCACTCATTGCCAGTTTCTTCTGTATTTTACTACCTTAATTGTGGATATTTTATTATTATTTTGATAAAACAGACACGCATATAAAGTACATTAAAAAAACTTGCTCTGAACCAGAAAAATTGAGAACCGCTTTGAAATCTGCATTTAAAAACTTGTTAAGAACAGCTGACTCAGCCAAATTATCTTCCTCAAAGTTATGTAAACAGACATATTTTGATACTGATGTTCATGCCTATTATTTTAAAATTCAGGTGCTTGTAACTTGATTGTTCCCATTTTGACTTCTCATGTTTCATATTCCAAGTATAATGGCGGTTTTGGAATATCCTTTTTCTAATCTTCTGATGACAGTCAATGTATGAGGGTCTTGTGCCAAACAGCCTTCGTACACATGGATATCCAACTGTGGAGTATGGCGTTATTTTTAAAGCATCTTCGTCTAAGGGCCTCACTGGGCTGTGACAACAGACGCTGCACGTCATCCCTGTCAAGTTACATGCAATGATAGCCCTTGAAGAGCACGCCTGGGGCAAAAGGTTATCTAAATGTCAATCAGCAATACTGCTTTGTTTAACCCTTTCTACGTCACTCATTGAACTCAGTGACTGCTGCTAATGGCGGTGTTAGACGTCCAATCGTTTTTGACTGAGAGAGGGCCAGTGTTGTGGGAGTGTAATCAATAGTATTTGTTTTGTAAAAGTCGTATTAAATACATAAATAGATCAATTTAATTGCAAGTTATGTGGGAACACCTGCAGAATTGATGCACGTGTTAGCTTAACTAACGGCTGCTGACATTCCTAATTTTATCTATAAAAAAGTTGTTTTCCCCATGTTTATATAAATGTCTTCTGTTGACAATCTAACTGTTTCATGGCAGAATTATGTTTTAATTTTTAAAAGTTACAAGTTACTAATAATTGAAAATGTATTCCCATGAATTATATACCATTAACAATACACCGTAATTGATGTATAGTAACTATTAATGAATACATGAAATTTGAAAAAAATGAATTTAATTATTTTATTGTCATTATGCAAATATAAGATTTTAATTCATGAATGATGTTACATTAAAAACAATAATATAATTTTTTTAAACAACATTTCCGGTTATTTGAGTTTCCCTGGTTTGTGGTCAGGTGACACCATTCGTCCAATCAGACGAATCCACATGCAGAACACCGGAGCAGCGCTTTGATAAAGGCAGCCTGTCATCGACGCAATGGCTCACTTTCACCCACAAAAAACTGCGCCGAGCTGAGGTGGGAACCAGCCCCAAAACACTCTGGACCAGTCTGGACGAATGCAGTTCCATACACAGGACACTAAAATCGACAGACTCCCACCATTTTTGGACGTAACAGGACTCTCAGATTAATCTTCATCCAGCCGGAGCAACGACAATTTGGCTCACTGTAACCATTTTCCTGACTGATTAGTACAACTTCAAGGGCAAAGGGGGCGAATACGGTTCTTCAGCATAAGACTTCATTTAAAACAATAACAAGAGCAACAATAACAAGACTCCTAATTGTATTATTTGCGATCTCTGAGACCACGCGGACACCTTACGGCGGCGTGAAGCGTGAAGCTGCACTGAAAGGAGCCGTCCGCACGCCTGTCCGTCATGGAGAACGCTCACACGAAGAGTGTGGAGGAAGTTTACACTTTTTTCTCCGTCAATGAAAGCACGGGACTTTCTCTGGATGAGGTGAAACGACAACGGGAGAAATACGGCCTGAACGGTACGCCATTTGAAACTTTAAATACCCATCCCAAGTAATGAACCACGTAATCATTAATCAACGATGACTTGTCATGTTACCGCTCCTTAATTAGTAAAAACTGCTTTGGAACTTGTCTGTTCAATGTTATGATATCATACATCGTCTGCGTAATAAAATGTCTAATATTGGCAAGTTTTGGCTGAGGTTTTCCATAGCAACTTGCAAATACTAGATCGACCACGTGCGCGTATGTATTTGACAGTCTACGTTCTGCATTACTTACTCTATTACTACTGTTAACTCCATCATTGCCAGATAAGGTATAATTATAAGCATTTTTCCGAGTAAGCCACTTGGTGAAAGTTGACAAATGTAATGAAAAAGTTCTAAAAAACTACGACGGCCAAGTTCCCTGAACGTATCATGAGTCCTGATAGTACATGCTAATTACACCAGAAGAGCTAACTGGGAACCTACTGACAGAAAAAAATTGGGATCTATTATAAAATCAAATTTTATTCTGATTTGACCACGAATAATGGAGTAGTATATATTTTTAGTTGGTGTCCCAAGCAAGAAGAGCATTTAAAGCCCTGCCACTGAAGTATTGGATTAGTAAATGTTAATATTATGCATATTAAGTGACATTAAATCACTTTGGCAATCCCTGGTTAGATTTTTTGCAGTGTTTTGAAAGATTGCTGAAACAGTAATGTATAGAATTTTAGTTTTAACAAATGCACACTTAAGTCAGGAAGTAGTATAAAGACATTTTTGACAGTTGCATTAGTCATCATTACTGTGTCATATGTTAATCTGACCCTGAACCATTTCCTTTTGTTTCCATGTTTTGTTGAGAAAAACTAATTTAGTCTGTCTAGCTGATATATTTCTTCATTCTTTTTTTATTTCTATGTCCTATCCCATCCTTGAAATGCTCCCCCTGACGAATAGAATTACCAGCAGAAGAAGGTAATTTCTTTCACATTCTATACTGTTCTCTTACGGCATATGAATGCCTCTCTTTAAAAAAAAAAAAGTTCATTAACTCTGTCTCTTCTCTAGGGAAATCTTTATGGGAACTTGTTCTTGAACAGTTTGAAGACCTACTTGTAAGAATTCTTCTGTTGGCTGCCTGTATTTCTTTTGTAAGTATTCATTATTTCCCATTGCCTCTTCTGTTTGTCATTGTAACCTTACCCTGTTGTTAACACATTTCTAGTCTGAGTACTTGGAGCAGCCAGGCATCTTGAAAATATGTGTTTCTTTTTATGTCTTTTGAAAGTTGTGGATGGGATTATAGTTGAGCCCATTGTGATGAATGGCTAGGTTATGTTGAAGCAACACAACGTGCTGAAGTGTGAACGTCTTCGGTTTGTTTAGGTCGTCTGAAGTTACATGCACATGTCGAGGAGTTAATAAGGTTTCAAGAGCCTTCTGAGGAATGGTGACAACAGCAGCTGAGTTATGGCTGAGTTAACTCCACCATTGAAAACATGAATCTCAAGATATAGACGTTTAGAATTGTTCGTATTTATAATTTAAAAAATATTATTATGCCCGAATGTCGGGTGTTGGTCTCATTGCAATGATGGTTTAAATCTAAATCGGATATAAATATATATTTGCATTCTTTTTGTGAGTAATTTTGGAAAGGCTTCTTTTATTTGTTTTAGGATTGTGTCGTAAATGTGTGTGACCATCTCCTTTAAGTAATATTTACATTAAAAGCTCTCAGAGGTAGCTTACTTATAAGACTGGTTTTAACTGAAAACAATGGACCTATTTTTAGCAGTCCATTTACCCCAAAACATACTTTTGGAGCCTGGAATAGGAAACCTTTGGGAAGTGGTTTAAAAATGATTGTTGTGATTGTCACTAAAGAAAAAAAAATGACTATGACATTGCAAAACCTCAATTTCGGGCAATTACACTGCTGCTTTTCCAGCAAATTATACTGCAACATACTTACACTCTCCAAAGGAAAGACAGTAATATGTGGTAGTTTTGTTGCAAAAATAATTCTTAAACCATTAAATTACCATTATTATTTATTAGGAACATATGTTTGGGGAATGAGCAGCATTACTTCATATGTGGGTTTTAACTATGAACAAATTTGAAATGCCAAACATCTTATTTTACTGTTAGAACTGACTCTTGTTAGACATTAAGTTTAAATGATTGAAGAAACCAGACACAATTCAAAAACATATTGACTCAACCACAAAGACCTGGCCTGCTTTCCACCAGTTTGCTCACACACTGCTTTGGGTTGACATCACATTCATCAAGCAGTGTTTATTGGAGTGTTAACTAAGGTTAAAGAAAGTGTCTTCTTGCCATGCTCATTTCATCATACTCCTCCCTGTTGGGAACTTTGCCTTTCATTTGGCGGTAGTTCTATAGCTACTATATAGCTAGACAAGATGAAGTCAAAAGACCGGTTCTGATAACATCTCTGACAATCAGTCAGAGTGCCTGCATTAAGGTGTTTAAAATAGCATTGCAACCTAGTGCCTAGAATACCTATTATAGGGCTTTTAATATTTTTTGGGGGGGGAGTTAAACATCATTGGGACTCATGTGGATGTGGTAGTCATAGTTACATGAAATTAACAATTTAATGGAATACTCCATGCATAGGATTGAGTCTAGTTTCGATCTAGTCCGCAGGCCATGTGTGTGGTATGCAGTCTGCAGTAGCCAGTCAGGTGATAGGGAGGTGTCAGTGGTTGATGTCTGACAAGGGAACAGAACCCCATGCAAGACCAAATTTGGGAGCTTACCCATTAGAATGTTTAAAATAACAAGTAGATGAACTCTATGGAAATAATTTGTAATTACCCAACTGAAGTTGCCCAAGTTGCACTGTTATATACAATCTGGCTGTTTAATGTGTTATTGGATATTAATTAATTGCCAAGGGGATGTTTAATCCTTAATTGAGGTTTTGCATGAAAAACGAGAAAGTGAGAATGTTTTGTTTTAGGGTTTATAGTGAAATTTTTAGCTGACTCATTTATATAAGGGTTCAATTCATAGTCACTCTACTAGCAAACCTTTGGTTCCTGCTGTGGTTGTTACATGTCATTTTAAAAGTAATGTTTTTGTGTGTATGTTTTAGGTCCTGGCCTGGTTTGAGGAAGGCGAAGAAACTATTACTGCCTTTGTGGAACCTTTTGTCATTTTACTCATTCTCATTGCCAATGCCATCGTTGGCGTATGGCAGGTGAGTGGTCATCATACATTCAATTTCGAAGCACGTTACACGATTGCCCCATTTTATTGTAATGGTGTTATTATGAACGGTGTTTGTGCACTGAATTGACTTGATTATTATTTTAGGAGCGTAACGCTGAGGATGCTATTGAGGCACTGAAGGAGTATGAGCCGGAAATGGGGAAAGTGTACCGGCAGGACAGAAAAACAGTCCAAAGGATCAAGGCCAGAGACATTGTTCCTGGGGACATTGTTGAAATTGCCGGTAGGAAAACCCACACTACGTTTACATAGTGATTGATGGTTAATTTTTTTGACATAGTGTGGCTAATATGCCTTTTTGGCTCCTCAGACTCACGACTGTAGAGTTCATGACATGTCGACAGCAGCTTCACAGGATTTACTCCATCTGCTACATTTGAATTTGCACTCATTCATTGTGTTGTTTAACGTGTTTGTGGAATGCAGGAGTCTTTGAAGTCTTGCATGATATCTTGCAACTGTTTAACCCTTAGCCTCGGAAGTTATGCAGAATCTTTCTCCGTGTAGTGCTCCGTTGTATTTATAGCTTGTCATAGGTGCTTTGGATTATGGAATGCAGTATTTATATCAGGCAATGGTGAAGATAACAGGTGCCTGGTCCCAACCGTGTACTATATGCTGTTCAGTTTAAATTTTAGCACACATGGTGCGGTACAGGAATCTCTATTGACCTTGCTAAGGGCATATGTTTCCTGACTAATACGAAACAGTTTATTTTTCAATTGTGTGTAGGAAAACATATGTTTGCCTCGAGTAATTACCAATTAAAACTCGGTATTAGATCAAACTATTTATTTATTCTGCTATCCTATTTGGCCTTTAGCCGAAGCCAAAAACCTTTGGTACACTCACATTGAGATCATTAAGTACATTGTTTGTTGCATCTGGCTGTCTCTTCAGAGAGCAACAGATCTCAGCGGGTTTGTCCTGCGCTGACCATGAGCCTGTTGGGCCAGTGTGTGGTGCAGCCTCGTGAGAAGGCTAGCAAAGGGGAGGCTTCCTTCCATCTGTTCCTATTGTGTCCAAGAGAGATGGCCTTATAGGGAAGCACTTTGTGGTTAAGCCTAGCCCACCAAGCTCAATGCACAGTGACCCTACCCATCAGCTTTGCACCCTCCCCTAGGATTCCAGACACCGTGTATAATATGTGGCATTTCGTAGGGTCTGCCAAGCGTCCAGTATCACCCAGGGGCTGTTTTTTGGCCGAGGTTCATGACTTGTCAGCAAGACTGACATATAATAAATGCTCTCGTCTTGATTACAGGCTGCCTGTGTTAGAAAGTCGTATTTTTATGTAGGTTTCTTTTAAAAACAATTTGCTAATGGTGGTAGCAATTACTGTATATCTGTAATGAGCTCATTATTTATGGGTTATGTGTGATACTAGCAGCAGGATTATAGATCAGATCTCACTTTAGCTAGAAGGTTTATTTTGTGCCATAAATCTATGCCATAAACCCCAGTCATTTGGGTTTTTATACAGTGGGAGTATTGCGGGGACTTGTTTGAAGTCCCTTAAAGTTACAATGTCGAATTTGATTATTAGACGTCCTTTGTGCAACTATTTTACAATTTTGGATACTTGATCCAAGCTTGTGGGCTTCTAGATTTTGTTGCCATGGGAACCGCAACACAGCTTCATGTAATGTGTGAGGCTGAGCTGGTGGCTGCTTGAGATTCATAACAGCAAAAGGCAAAGCGGAGCTTTTCAAGGAGACGCTGGTAGTATTGCATAACAGAAGCCAGATCATCAGTCCCTTAGCTTTGTGAATGTGAGTCCAACCATATTGTCAACTGCACACAAACAACAGGGTTTACTGAAGATATTTTGGGGAGTTTCATTCATTCTGTCTAATGTGTTAAGATGAGTTCATCAATCTTCACAACAATGCCATTTTCTATGATAACAATTGTATCATAATACTGTGTACAAATTAATTTAGCTAAAATACCCTAACTGAATAGAGGGAAACATTTTGGGAAAAGGTGGACAGTATTTGTTCTCAGTATTTTGTTATGTCAAAGCACCCTCTGGTAATGTACAAACTAAATTTCCATGACAATTCATGCTAAAATAGCAGTTCTTAATGGAACTATTTGGGGTAGATGGAACACATGCATATAAATGTAAAAGAACTATTTACAATAGACAAATTTAGCACCACTAATTACTGATAAGGGCCCTTCTAGGTAACCAAACTAGGAAACGTAAACAGGACCCATTTAGTTAAACTTAACAAGTACCTCTATTAATAAGTTTTTTGACAATGAAAAGTGACTCATCTGTGGTAATGGCATCTGCAAGTTGAGTTGACAGGATATCAGTCGTGAACAAACTGGAGTGTGTTGCGATTTAATGCAACTTCAAAAGAGAAAACAGACAAGTGTCCTTCCTGCTCGTGGATTTTCAGGAGACTGTACCTGGAAGATAAATGAAGGACTGTCCTGTCAAAACTTATGGCCACTCGATGTATAAAGAAAATTTCTTATTATAACTAAATATTTGGAGTACATGCTCTGCTTGGAATTCAGCATTAATAGCAAAAAAGCTATATACCAGCTACGGTATGAGTGGATTTTACAATTTACAGGGGTTCTCTTATGCTAGCATACAGCTACGGATTTGCAGAGTCCTTGTGTGTAAACATTTGTCCTTTTTTTTTTATTAAACCTGCTTAGATGGGAAATTAAACTGCAGGTAGTTAGCAGTTGATTTAGAGACAGTTTGTATTGAGGTGGCTGTTAGGGAAGTCTGCTTTGGAGAGCTGTCAAGCCGATTCTTAGAAAATGGCCTTCTTGACTTGACAGAATGTCAACCTTTTGTGCTGCTGCCATCAGCACATGGACCCTCCTGGCCGTCCGGCTAAACCCCGTGCTGTACCCAAACACACGGCAAGGGCAGGTGCCAGTCAAAGCTGCCAGCTTATGCCATGCCACTGCTTTTCTTGCTGTTGAAAGGTCTATTTAAAAGGCACCTCTGTGAGTCATACTGGGCACAATGTATCACCGAGTTTGAGCTCTGTGGACCGCATCACCTGTTGGCCAACACAGAGATGCAAAAGTGCGGATGGCTGATGAGAGGCTTGGATCGGTACCAAGCAGGATGTTGACATAAAGTGACAGCTGATTTACGCACACACGCACTCAGAACAGGCCTGTGGTGTCACAAAACCCCTCCGGGACAATCCCAGTATTTCTTAAAAACACAAAATTCCTCTGGACGCGACCTTGTTGCAAAGTCAGGCTTTTGTCAAAAGCAATGACTTGAAGACATTGTTTGTGAGACTTTTGTGCATGGATTATTATCCACATGAGGGTTGGTCATGAAGGAGCCAGGCCTAGTGGTAGCCCTGTATTGGTGACCTTCTCAGAAGTCAAACTTTTATTGTTTCAGCGGCTCAGGTTAGGATGCTACTGTGTTAAACGTCATTTCTGAGAAATGCTGTTTGTCAGGATTGGACAATAGTTGCTGCTGACAGATCAACCTTCCTGGCGGCACCTAATGAGTTGCCAGTTAGCATCTACTTTCTCCAAGGATCATAACTCAAGCAACAACGCCACGTGTCCAAGTGCATGCAACTGTAAAACGTCTGAAAACAGACAATGACAACAGACAGTGAAACTGACACTGAGCGACCCCCTTAATGGAAATGGATTATGATGATTTGTATTCTAAGTACAGTATCTAGTAGCAAGGCTTGCCCTTTTGTCTCTTCTTGTGTTGTCACAATGATGCGATGTGGAGACAGCTGCTATCATAAGGCCACATTTAAACTTGATCAGAGCATTGGGGAAGATATTGGAATAGTTTTTCCATTTTTGGCGTTGTGCATTGTTGGCAACCCTTCTCTATGACAAAGGTCACTTGAGTTTTGTATTACAATAGCGCTTACCTTGTATTGCCTTTATTATATACATATAGTAGTGTATATTTATTCTTTTTACCATTAGGGTTTATAGTTTAAAGATGGGCCAGATCTGGTTAAGAGTGAAGATAGTTTGAACCTATAGCATTTCCCCAGTTTCATGTTATGCAGCATTAAGATGAATTAGGTCGCCGCACTCCCAAATCGGTCTATTCCTTTGAGAGAAGCCATTTATGGCTCTTAAGTCCTCCATTTCCTTCATTTTTGGGATCTTTTTCTTTTTTTCCCTGCAACACTGCCCAGTGGCCTTGTGACAACCCTCAAGAATTAGCTCATGCTGCTACCTCCATCACAATTACATGACAGGCATGTTAGCACACGTAGATTACAGTGAACGAGATTTATGAAAGCAACACTTTGGTGTACAAAGGCGTGCTGACTTGTGTATTTTTCAGACTATAAGTCGCACAATGAAGAGTGGCAGTGTCACTAGTATTTTTCATGCTAATGAAAATATGTTTAATACATTTTCAGTTGGAGACAAAGTGCCTGCTGATATTCGTATATGCTCAATCAAATCCACAACTTTGAGAGTGGACCAGTCCATTCTTACTGGTAAGTTGATAAACTACTTAAATCCAGCCATTTGTCAAAGGAGGACTGAAAATGTGCATATAAGCCTTTAGCTTCTTTTTTTAGTTCACTGATCTGATTAAATCTTTTAAAATTTAAAGGCTGCATATTAAATGACTTGAGGCTCTATTTTTCTCTATTAAACAATGAGCATGACTTGGAATTCAAATAAAAAACGGTGTCTTAATAAAAACTGTATTTGGCTTGCAGGAGAGTCCGTCTCTGTCATTAAACATACAGACCCAGTGCCTGACCCTCGTGCTGTCAATCAAGACAAGAAGAACATGCTATTCTCTGTAAGTTATTTAGCGCCAATCGTGAAAACAAAATCTTGACTGAATGTCAATATTCTGGGTCTCCGGTTTGAAACTCAATTCATCTGGGGGCTGCTGGAGTGGTTCTGGTTGAGTACGGTCTTCCCTCGACTATCGCAAATTCACTTCTTCGCAATTTTTTTCTGCTATTAGTTATTTTAAAAAAAAGTGAAAGTCCATGCTGAAACTCGCTAGCAGAGTGACTCCCCCTGTCTTCTGTTGGCTACTAGAAAATTGATACTTCTTTGGAAGTTCTTAAAAATGTGAAAATCCATGCTGAAACTCGTAAGCGGAAGCCACTCTTGCTACTAGGACTCAGCAATGGGATGAAAAAAAAAGTTAAATAGGGATGACCCTACTTCGCAATTTATCAATTATCGCGGCCATGTCTGGTCTACATTAACCATGATATTTGAGGGATTACTGTAATGTTCAGTTAATCCATTCTTCTCAACAGTTGAGAACATGTACGATTCTTCCTCATTCTTGAGCTTTGACACCATCTTTTTGGATACATAGTACTGTAATACACATATTTTCTATGTGTCAAGTTAGAAAGATACAACAGAGTGATGGGCTATCCTATTTTTCCTCCCTATATTACTCTGTGACTTTTGCTAACTTCACTTCACGGCTAACAAACATCGGAATTAAAAAACATACAAAAAAGTGATCCCATAAAGACCTGGGATTCACATGTGGGCTACAATATTTGACCAAATATTTCCAACTATTTCAGGGTACCAACATTGCATCCGGGAAGGCTGTGGGTGTAGTGGTGGCCACCGGGGTTAACACAGAGATTGGTAAAATCCGTGATGAGATGGCAGCCACAGAGCAGGAGAAGACACCCCTGCAACAGAAACTGGATGAGTTTGGCGAACAACTCTCCAAGGTCATTTCCCTCATCTGCATTGCCGTCTGGATCATAAACATCGGCCACTTCAACGACCCCGTTCATGGAGGTTCCTGGATCCGTGGTGCTGTGTACTACTTCAAAATCGCAGTGGCACTGGCTGTGGCCGCCATCCCCGAAGGTTTGCCTGCCGTCATCACCACCTGTTTGGCTCTCGGGACCCGCCGAATGGCCAAGAAGAACGCCATCGTCCGCAGTCTGCCGTCCGTGGAGACTCTGGGTTGCACTTCTGTCATTTGTTCTGACAAGACGGGGACGTTGACTACCAATCAAATGTCCGTCTGCAGAGTAAGTCGTTATACACTTTGTAACTTGGTTCATGGGGCGTCAGTGTTTTGTCCTCTGGTGTTTGTATAAGACGTTGGCTCAGTTGGCTCACCGCGATGCCTTGCGAAAGTAGCACTTTGCAAATACTCTTCCCTTTGTGATCAGGGTTTGAAGCCACAAGGCAACATGCTGGCACTTGTCTTGCCTACATTAAACCGTCGGGTGACTCGCTTCTCTTATATAACTGACCTTGCGTCATCAATCTTGAAAAAGAGCCAAACAAACAGTGCTTCCGTTGTTTCTTTGGGAAAAGCATCCAATGTCAAGACTGATTAATTATAGTGTAAAACACTTTAGTTCCCTGCTCGGTAACCTACTTGAGCTTAAATGTGTTCATTAGAACTTGTTCTACTTCTTTGATCCCCAAAAAGTTTAATTTGTTAAATATCTACAAAGGCTTCCCTTAAAGTTATTCCGCATTCTTACGCTAAACTAACTGAAAATGTGAAAAACTTACCAACACATAGCATTTTCCATGAGTATCTCTATTCAATACTCCTCGTGTGTGCTAACGAGTGTGTTTCCCAGTTGCCATGGTAGATGTGAACTAGTTTATGGTCATAATCAGTTTCTTGTCACCCTGGGGGTTTGTATAACGTCTATGTGAGTGGGAGAATAAAACATCTCCCTGTGTGATGCAGCTTTTGGCCTGCACTTTCTTCAGGCTATTTCTTCTTCTATGCACCCCCTGCCATAAGGCTATGTACATGTAAGGCAGAAAGCCACCATCTAAAGAAAATGTGAAAAACAGGCTCAAAGAAGAGACTGCTGAGGTCCACTGGGGATTTCTGTGGCTTCTACTGCCACCTGCTGTGTCTCTGAAATCTGATTTTAGCGAATGTGATTTTTGCCCTGCTAATGCAGTCCTTTTAATTCCTAGATGTTCATTATCAACAAGGCAGATGGCGAGAACTGCTCTCTGTCCGAGTTTACCATCACAGGTTCTACTTACGCACCAGAAGGCGACGTGTGAGTAATTGCTTTTCATTTGTGGTAGAGGCAGTCAATTGGATGCCCAACAATGATAGACTCACTGTAATTATCCACAGATTCCAGGACGGTAAAAAAGTGAAACCCTCGCAGTATGATGCTCTGGTGGAATTGGCCACCATCTGTGCACTGTGTAATGACTCGTCGCTGGACTTCAATGAGGTTTGTACTGCATCCAATACACTTTTTTCAGATGGTAGTATACACACTGCTATTTTTAGTTGTCTCACTGTGATCTGAAGTGTGTTATAGAATCACACACATTGGCGGAAGGGAGATGTGAAACAGACAATTGGTGTCTTTAACACACTATTTTATGGACTAAGTTGGACCATCCAATGAATGCACAATAAGGAGGATAAAAAAGCTTTTATTTTGTGGCATGTTTCGCTCAATTAGAAACCAATTCTGATGCTACGCCATCCAATCCATTGGTATATTTAGTTAACATTTGGTCTCGAAAATGCTCAATGCTAAATCATTAAAATATGAAATCCGTTTCAGGTGAAAGGAGTGTATGAAAAGGTGGGCGAGGCGACAGAGACTGCTCTGACCTGTCTTGTAGAGAAAATGAACGTCTTTGACACAGAAGTCGACAGCCTGTCCAAGATTGACAGAGCTAACGCCTGCAACTCCGTTGAGTGACACCAATTTCCACCTTGTTCGTCTCGCTTGTCTAAAACAGATGTGCTCACCTTTATTTTTGGTTGGACTTCAGGTTATCAAACAGCTGATGAAGAAAGAGTGCACTCTGGAGTTCTCCAGAGACAGAAAGTCCATGTCGGTCTACTGCACACCTAATAAGTCCCGTTCTTCCTTGGGAAAAATGTTTGTTAAGGTATACTCGGACATAACAATGCAAATAACCAGCCTCATCTTCGTTTGCCTGACAGATATTCCATCCTCTTTATCGCAGGGAGCACCAGAAGGCGTTATCGAGAGGTGCACCCATGTCAGAGTGGGTAACAGCAAAGTTCCATTGACCAAAAGTATCAAGGAAAAGATCATGTCTGTGATTCGCGAATATGGAACCGGTCGAGATACTCTGAGGTGTCTGGCTCTGGCCACACGAGACAGCCCACCCAAGATGGAGGACATGATACTATCTGACCCCGGCAAATTCGGAATTTATGAGGTGACCGCTCGCTCTAGCTTTAGATTCATTTAAGAGCCGCGCAGTACGAATGTTCTGGTCCCCTTTTGTCCAGTCGGACCTGACCTTCGTCGGCTGCGTGGGCATGCTGGATCCTCCCAGACAAGAGGTGGCGGCTTCCATCAAGTTGTGTCGCCAGGCCGGCATTCGCGTCATCATGATCACCGGGGACAACAAGGGCACGGCCGTGGCGATCTGCCGCCGAATCGGCATTTTCTCCGAGGACGACAATGTGGACCAGATGGCTTTCACCGGGAGAGAATTTGATGAGCTGGCGCCCGACACCCAGCGTCACGCTGTCATCACCGCGCGTTGCTTTGCACGTGTGGAGCCCTCACACAAGTCCAAAATCGTGGAGTTCCTGCAAGGATTTGACGAGATCACAGCTATGGTAGGTCACTTATGGTCTTATCTCTAAACCAGCGTTGGGAGCCACGGATAAGATTATTTTTGTGCACTGCTGGAATAAATATACGTAATAATGATGGAAAGATCTCGTGTTGTTCAGACAGGAGACGGCGTGAACGATGCCCCTGCCCTAAAGAAGGCAGAGATAGGCATTGCGATGGGCTCTGGCACCGCCGTGGCCAAGTCGGCCTCGGAGATGGTCCTCGCCGATGACAACTTCTCTTCTATTGTGGCCGCCGTTGAAGAAGGCCGAGCTATTTACAACAATATGAAGCAGTTTATCCGATACCTTATATCTTCCAATGTAGGGGAAGTCGTCTGGTAAGTTAGCAACGTCGTATCCCACCTTTTTGGAGTCTTTATTTAATGGTATTGACGTTGCATGTCTTTCCCAACAGTATCTTTCTTACCGCGGCGCTGGGTTTTCCCGAAGCGCTGATCCCGGTTCAGTTGTTGTGGGTCAACCTGGTGACGGACGGTCTTCCCGCGACCGCGTTGGGCTTCAACCCCCCAGACCTGGACATCATGGAGAAGCCACCCCGCAATGCCAAAGAACCGCTCATTTCCGGATGGCTCTTCTTTCGTTATCTGGCTATTGGCGGTGAGGACTCTTCGGCAGCAGCTTTCCTCAGGATATTTGGGGAGGCGCCCGAGCGTGAGCTTCTGCCCTCTTTGTTTCCAGGTTACGTCGGTGCTGCCACGGTGGGAGCCGCGGCCTGGTGGTTTACGGTCTCGGACGATGGACCTCAGATCACCTTGTACCAGCTGGTAGGCGGAAGCGCTAATGCAGCCGGACACTTTTTTGTTTTAATATGTGGGTAGAAAAAACAATTCATTGAGCGCCTTTCTCCGCAGAGTCACTTCCTCCAGTGCAGCGACGACAACCCGGACTTTGACGGCCTGGACTGCGAGGTGTTTGAGTCCCCGTACCCAATGACGATGGCTCTGTCGGTGCTCGTCACCATCGAGATGTGCAACGCCCTCAACAGGTAGAAAAGCTTCCCAATAGCAACGTTTGCGCTCAATGAGTGAGCTTCTTATCGTTTGTCTTTTCAACAAAGTTTGTCAGAGAACCAGTCCCTGCTTCGAATGCCTCCTTGGGAGAACATTTGGCTTTTGGGGGCCATTTGCCTCTCCATGTCCCTCCACTTTTTAATCCTCTACGTGGAGCCTCTTCCAGTAAGTCTGAAACCTCATTTTTCTAAATTGGGGACATTTGGGCTTTAAATTTCTTGAAAGCTAAGTACTGTATTTTCTTTCATATTAGCTGTATTTGTCGCTAAAATAAATGCTGACTGAATCAAGGGTATGGCTTATATGCACACAAATTAAACTTGACATGCACGGAACTACAAGGACGAAACGCCATAATGCACGAGAAATTTATTTTGAAAATCAACAATGTCTTGCAAAAAATGTGAAAAAAAACTCGCTTGTGGGAAATTGTAAATTACAATGATTTTAAGGCAATTTTAAGGGTGCGGCTTATATGCAGGTGCGGCTTATATGTGAGAAAATATGGAATGTGGGAAAGTCTGATAGAATAGAATTTGGACTTGGGAATGCTAACCAATGAGTTGACAAAAAGAGAGAATTTTGTTAGTTTGGTTTCTATTTATTAAAGATTGAGGCCTTTTTAAAAGATTCTACAAATGTATATATGTATTTTTTAACTGAAGATAATATAGAGTCTTTAAATCTCACACAGACATGCGTGACTCCCTCCCTCTTTTCTCTCCAGGTCATTTTCCAGATCACCCCCCTGGACGCCACCCAGTGGATGATGGTGCTGAAAATCTCCATGCCGGTTATCCTGCTGGACGAGCTGCTCAAGTTTACGGCCAGGCACCACCTGGACTTGGGTAAACGACCAGAGAAGGCGGCGACGGCCACGGCGGCGGGTCGCAAAGGGCGCCCTCTGTCCGCATGCGCCGAGGGCATCTCCTGGCCCTTCGTGGCCGTCTGCCTGCCTCTGGTGCTGTGGATCTACAGCGCCGACACTAACGTTGCTGCCGTGTTGTGGCCCTGACTGACCCATCCCTTCTCCCGGGCGGGCACCGGACTCGTATGCGCGCACATCTAACACAAACCGTCCGGTCAAAACTCCCACCACAGATGCGTTTTTGTTTTTAAGACATTTTTTTAAGTAGCGCTTCTTTTGTTAGTGTGTGTGTGTGTGTGTGTGTGTGGTTGGGTGGGTGTTTGCGGGGTCCTTGTTTGAGTGCCATATTTTTATTTTGTCGGCGTTTTTATATTATTATACATCGTGTGTCGCTCGAAGGAGAAAATTGACACCATTTTTATAAAGAGTTTTTGGGGAGATTCGGAGACGGCAAGAATGCTAATTTCCAACCTAGTTGACTATTTCCTGCACAGCTACCTCATCGCTGTTCCGTAACCATTACCACTTTTTTTTATTCTCCTGTCTCCATGATTTGAAGCACCCAAAGCCTTCATACACTTTTTTTTTTTTTGGAGGACTTCTGTGCGCTTCATTTGTTGATTATTTAAACAAATAATATTTATAACATAGAGTATAATTGTGCACATACTGTACTTGAATATACTGTATACTTGGCACGAAAGGCTGGCTTTTCATCCGCAGAAGCTCGGGGGAGGGTGTTTGTGTACATAACATGTGCGGAAAGTAGTAGCTCGCCATTTTATGGTTGCTGTCAAAATATGTGACAAAAGTGCTTTTTTTTTCGCCACTGAGTGCCGTTGGGCTTTTCCGTCAAGGCCTTTCTAAATTTTGCCTGCAGAGTGAGTCCACTTTTGACCCGCATGACAGTAACCGCTTGCCTTTTTTTGTGCCGTGTCTTGTATAGTAATATATAGTAATAACGGTACTTGAGCTGAAGACGTTAAATTATTTTGTCGTATAAGCGGATTGTTGACACGCCCTAAAAAAGTTGAATATCCCCTTTAACATGATTACTATTATGTGATGATGGTTAACCACTCATAAAGTATCTCATTTTTACATATTTTTTTCTATACATGATACTTATGAGGATTTTACATGACACAATCAAATATAAAATTGAAATAATTCATTACACTGTATCACATTTTGTCATAATCACGTAAATCAGCTGGGATTGGCTCCAGCACCCCCGGCGAAGATAAAGAGGTTCAGAAAATGAGATAAGATTTAAAAATGGGATCATAATCATGTTTTCATGCTAAAATATTAGACTTATCACTTATTAAAACATGATAATTATGATCACCGATTCTTAAAATGTACGTATATGGCGTTTTTAAACGAATGCCTTTTTACATGATTGTTTTTTATCACGTAAAAGCGTCATGATTGACATATTTAAGATTTTATCCGTGATAATGCTCATTTCCAGATTTTTCTGTGATACTCTTCATGTATTTACCTGATGATCACATTCAAATGTAATAGTATCATGTAAAAAAAAAATCAGTTTATACCTGATGGTCAACTTTTTGAGGGTGTGAAAGAACTACATACAAGTCTAGTTGTCAGCTCATTAACTTCAAATTATAGTTCTGCACTTAACTTGCCTGTATATAAAACTCAATGTAGTAAACGCTTATAAGAGGATGCCATTACCGGCAACCTGATTTAATAGGCCACTTTTTTTTCTTCTCTTCCCAGCAAAGGCCGTATAAACAGGCGGGAGTCGTCTCCGAATCACTTGGCTTTGTTTTTTTTTTTCTTCTTTTTTTTTTTTCTTTTTGTCGTGCGTTTGCGGCAGCACACTTCCAGTCGAAGAGCTGCATGATGGAAAAAGTGAAGACAAGACTTGTTTTGACAAAACGGCCATAAATCCAAGTACTCAATCATAGCTCCTTCTACCCGAAGATGTTATTTCTCTCGTGTACATTCATCCGTTCATTCATTCGGTGCATGTTTGCTACGGCTGCTGATTTGTGTCATAGACAATGTCAAGAAAGCGCTTCAAGGTTAGTCACCTGATCAAGTGTTCCATAAGCTACAAGGAGTTGATTTGTTTTTTTTTCCTAAGGAAATGCTTTGATGGGATGATCACGTAGGAATTTAGAGCGGATGTAGTGACGTTCTGTTCCGTGCCTAGTTTGTCGGGTTGTTCGTTATGTCACATGGACGTTGAATTCAGGTGAATAAAAGGACATTTACTAAGTGCTCTACTACCAGTGTCTGTGAGCCTGACAGAATTTAGACTGCATCCACAAGCATTTCAAGTTTAATGATACCTTTAAAAAATATTTACAAAATACAATATAAACAGTTTGAACATTTAGCAATGCGATAGAAAACAGGCTCTTTTTTCTAGACAACATCAAAACAAAGATAGTCAAACCAACAACGTTTTGCTGTCAATTCCAATGAGTTAGTGATTAGACGTCCAATCATTTGAATTGGACACCAATGAGTTGATTTAGTAAATCACCAATTGAAAAAACAGGGTGACCCTTAAAAAAGATTGGAGATTTTGAAGAAACAAAAACATGACATTTTCATTATTCTCTTAAATGGCCTGTTTTAACTTTCACTCATTAGGAATAAAATAGTAGTCTTTCATCATTCTGAGTTTTATTGCTAAAAGGTTTTTGCTTTTCTGTCACCCTGTACTCTTCCCTCAGTCTGCCATAAAGCCAATTTCCATGGCGAACTTCCCGCTGACAATTAAACACTAATAGGTTGTAACTTTTTCAGGTCAAAACAAAGAATGGACGAAAAATTGCCACTGCTGAGGTCAGTTTAGGCTTGAGGCGATAGGGATTGGATCCCTCTGAACAAGCGTGACCAGGGCGGTCCTTAAAAAGACCCCGCCTCCTCCTGGCCCCGCCTACTGCATTCCGAACCACTGCTCCTGGTCAGCCCACTGAGCGGCCTCGCTATCACTGCCCTCCAGGTCTCCGTCTTCGCCACTGCCTTCCATGTCGTCGCCGTCCAGCTCCACGGTGGCGTCCGTGGGACTCTCTTCTTTCTCCATCTTCTGCATGCCTTCTAAAGACTTCTGGTCGTTGGGGTCCAGACTGGTGGGAGAATATGAAAGAGACACGACAGCATTTTTAAAATGCACCTTCAAACCAAAACCCGCCAAATTGCTCACCTGAGCGCAATGCTGTACTGATCCATAGCCTCTTGATAGTCGTTGACAGCCACCAGGAAATCTCCCAGCATCCTGTGCAGCATGCAGTCACTCTGATTGGCCAGGGCGTTCCGAAGCAGCGCGATTCCTTCCTCGTGTTTCTGCTCACGACCTTTTGCCAAATTGGACACTCGTCACAAACTAGACAATAATCCGACATCCTCGAGTTATGAGGTCACCGTGCCTTCATACTTACTCAGTAGCTCCGCCTTTTTGACCACTGCCTTGGTGTAGTCGGGCCTTTGAGCCAACGCTTTGTCCAGCAACGTTTTAGCTTTTTCCTGCGTCACTGGGTCCTCCAGGCAAACGGTGGCCAGAATGGTCAGCGTCTGCGCGTTGGCTCCCAGTGTCTTGTAGATGTTATTGGCCATCCCCATGGCCTCTCTGATCCCATTGGACGCCAGGTAGCAGTCAATCAGACCTGGGATCAGGTGTCGTTTTAACCACCAGGACAGCCGAGGCGGGAAGGCCGAAGACTTACCTTCGTAGCAGTCAAGGCGACAGGGCGCCAAACGCATGGCCTCCCGAAAATGAATGATGGCTTCCTGGATACGGCCCATGTTTCTCAACGCCGCCCCCTTCAGGAGGAGCGCCTGCACGCTGTTGCTGTTCAACTGTATGGCCTTGGCGCCCAAGTATAGAGCTCTGGAGTAACGCTTACTGTAGAAGCTGTGACAACTGAAACGCGGGCATTTAGGTCAGGAGTAAAATACAAGACTTGCTCAGATCGCACGCAAACTTACCCAGAAATCACCCAAGGTTCGGCGTGTTGGTCAGAGATATTGAACAGTCGTCCGCCGAGGACCTCCACGTCCTCCAAGTGTCCCTCTCGGGCCCACAGGTAGCCATATACATCCATTCCTAAATGTGGGTAAAAAGCACAAATGTTCTTTTTCAGGCAGGACACGATTAGGCAGTGCCCCGATTGTTGTTCTCCGTACCCTTGATGAGATAGGGGTCCAACATCTGGGCTTGTTCAAATTTGAGGATGGCGTTCTTGGTGTCTCCGGCCCTGAAGTAGACATCTGCCAGGCTCACCAGGAGGTCCACGTTGTCCCGCAACAGAGACTTCTTCTCTAATGAACTGACGGGAAATCCGGCAGCGGTAAGTTTTAACATTGGCTATGTGCAACAGCGTCGCTGAATTAGCTGTCCTTCCAAAACGTATCCAACCAAAGTAACTTACCAGATGGTATTAATAGCCCTTTGATTGTCTCCCGCATGTATAAAAGCATATGCCTTTATCCAAACAGAGAGCCAATCCAGGTTAGGGACACTCTGGATAACATCCATAGTCATGGACGCCACTTCTGCTCCTTTGACTGATAAAGACAACAGTCCTGCGGAGAGATTTGGACGCATGAAATTTGACGTTCGGCGTTTTATGTTGCGAAATTTGTACCAATAATTGCGTCCAAGGCTAGGGGGCACTGTCTGAGGACTTCTTTGTAGCTGGTCACTGCAGAGCGTTCTTGGCCAGCTTTCTTGTACAGGTTGGCGAGCATCATGTTGATCTTTGGACAAAAGTAAACAGACCAGATTCTGTACTAGAACCCTGTTTGGCATCCTTCAGTTAGATGGAATTGTAGCAGAATATGATTGGTGACCTAACAGACATCAAATGCTTTATATATATAAATTAAATGACCTACCTTAGGAGTCCTCTGACGAGAAGGAATCCCATCAAGTACTGCAATGGCATCTTTTTCCAGTTTCAAAATAGTGTAACATTCTGCTATTTTGTACTTTACTTCAATCTCAGAAGGAAGACTCTGAAAAACAATATGTAGGGTTTAAGTCATTATGGTGGACTTGCAAACAAAGTGCAAATTCATACTCGTACCTGAAGGTTGGCCGCAGCTCCGCCAGCCGAAGTTCGAACCTTGGATGTTTTGCTCAGCACTTTTTTCTGTTGCAGTGCCATGCTGTATTTACAGGCAGCGTTGCGATACTCTTTATCGTGGAAGATGGCATCGGCATGGTAAACCAATAGTTGGTACTTTTGAGCAGGCGAAAATAGCTCTCTGGAAACAGAAAAAAAATGGGAAAAACAATGGTCAAAGATTGTTTTTTTTTTTTTACAATTCTGAGTATCCACTGGTCATATAATGTCCTTTTGAAGTACTATAGCAGTACAAAAAAGACAGATCTAAGCCATCTTGCTGCGCCATAAAATAAGTTTGCGTAAAAATTGTAACATTTACTATGTGCATATGCAATTCGTTATAGTCATTAAATGAACGTAAAAGAAATTCAGCTAAATTATGTCAAGTTGTCAGTGAGGAAAATGTATACGCAGTGCTCGCATTGAGAGTCGTAATAGAACACTTATAATAAAATCATCTTGCATCAACATGTTATATTAACACCCTATAGGTTATGTGTTTAGCCAAGCAAAGATCGGTGCATTAAAATTGAAGAAACGAAAATCGAAATGTGATGTTTTGCACATCAGCAATTAGAAGGATCCTGTGTGGATATGATATACTTACGGATTGTTATTACTCATCGTCAACAACAAGCTGCTCATCATCCGGACGTTGGAGTGGAGACCGGCGGCGGCCATATCGCGTACATAATCTACTACGTTCATTTTGTGGGGGTAAAATCTAAGGCTGGATTTTGACCGGGAGATTGCGTTTTAAAGTTTTAGCTTCTAACAAGATAATGCTAACCTGCTAGCAGAGTTTTGCTGTATTAAATATGGCGCCTGATGACCACTTGGCGGAGTATGCGCAGTTTAGATAGCAAAACTACGGCAATTAGAAAGGGAAAAACATCAGTTACATACACTACAGTTTGTATTAATGGGAACAATGATTGGGGATGTATGTAAATTGTAGTCGGTTGATTCACAATACGAGTCAAATGTATCCTCAATTTCGTTACATAAAAAGCGTGAAAATTGCAAAAAGTCACTAAAATCAGCAGCCAATTACGCGGACGTGAAGGAAGAACGCAAGGCAATACATTCAGAAGCTGTCAATCACACGTACGCATGCGCAGTGCAGCTTCCAAACCAGCAGCTGAAGCTTGTGTCAAAACACAAGAGGGAAAACGGCAGGCAAGCAGGACGCAACGCAGCGAATCTGGGCGAGCTTTCATTTCGCTTGGAGTATTTCTAAAACCACATTTTACAATCACGTGCACATACCATGACCGAACAATCAGCGTTGCTTCTCCGAAAACAACTTGCAGGTAAAATGAAATTCACTCTGTCCGGTGGGAAATAATCCAATGTAAAGTTTACGTAGCTAGCTGCTAATGTAGCCACTTGAAGCTAGCGCTTCAAAACAGGAACGTCCACTTAACATGGTGCTAACGCGCAGTCAGAACTTCTGACTTCTGGCGATAATAAGAAATTCACAGACCGTACAACAGGGCATAATTAACACCCCAATAACAGATAACAGAAAACCAACATTCCCTTGCTAACGTGCTAGCGAGTTCGTCACTAGTTAGCTGACAGAACAAAGGAATTATCAATACAGAGACCATCAGCTTTTAACGGCGTTTACATAAGAATATCGATGTTCAAATCAGTGTTCAATAGACACAGATCATTTCTAGATGTGATATTTTTGCTGTGTTAAATGGCTAATGAACTTGTTATTTCTTGGCGTTATTCTATTCATTGTGGCGAGTTTTGCTTTCTGTGGACAATCGCAGGTCGTTGTTGCTGACTCTAAATTGCAAACTAATTGTTGTCCAGGTGGCATTCTTTGACAACAGCAATGGACAGAAAGACATACAGCATTCATCATGCTGCCCCCACAAATGCTAGCCCCCCACTCATCGAGGAAGACACACGATACGAAATGACATCCCAGACAGTCCATTTACCTTTTAGAAAAGGAAAAATGTGAAGTCACTTTTTCCCCACCCCTAAATTTCACTTGTTTTTTCCCACCAGACGTCAAATAAACGCGACATTAGCAATTCAAGCTGGAGAAAAATAGCTGTCTCGTCGTTCGTGTTTGGAGGCGAGCTCATCCATTTAATAATTCATGGATAGAAAAAGTATTTTTTTGCTTTGAGTTATCATTTTGGTTTCGGGCTGCACCCTGCATGACCTTTATGGGAAAACAGACGATGAATGAATTGCTGAATTTATGAGTCCATATACTGGTAGTATATAAAAAAATCTAATCTTGGACATGAAGGAAACCCTTTATGTGGCTATAATGTTGGGATAGAAGAGACATTTGTTGTTTTTCCCCCTCTCGATATATCTATGAAGTTTTGTGAAGTTTAATCTTAATAAAAAAAAAACAATGTCACTCTTATTTTTCAGAGCTCAACAAGAACCCTGTGGAGGGCTTTTCGGCAGGTCTCATAGATGATGACGATATTTATAAATGGGAAGTCGTGATCATCGGCCCCCAAGACACCCTTTTGTAAGTTAGCTAAGTTAGCTCACTTTCTTTATTTAAAAGTTTCTTATGGTAGAGGTCCAATCCATTTCAACTGGAAGGGAATGGAAGCACATATATATTGCTGTCAACGGCAACCAAATGGTTAAGTGTCATTCAGTAAATTATGTCTCTTGTGATGCAAACTTGACACTGTTTCAAATGTCAGATTGACATTCATGACGCTGTCATACATTCTAATAAAGTGTTATTTTTTTCCACCAGTTGTCCAACCCTTTAACTTTGACATCTTCTCTATTGCAGTGAAGGAGGGTTTTTTAAAGCATACTTAACATTCCCATACGATTATCCTCTTCGGCCTCCAAAGATGAAGTTCATAACCGAAATCTGGCACCCAAACGGTAAGCTCACGTAGGGCCTCCTTCCATCAACTATTGTTTAGTAATGTTCACTTTTATGGTTACACTACATCAAATGACAGATCCACCATACAATCCTCATTCACATATTTTGTTAGGAAAACTTTGAATTGACTTAGTCCGCCGAGTTCTGAAGATTGTTTCATTGTGTGTATGCAGTGGCAAAAAATGGGGATGTGTGCATCTCCATCCTGCACGAGCCCGGAGAGGACAAGTTTGGTTATGAGAAGCCCGAAGAGCGCTGGCTGCCCATCCACACAGTCGAGACAATCATGATTAGTGTCATCTCCATGTTGGCGGACCCCAACAGCGATTCACCGGCTAACGTAGACGCTGCTGTGAGTTGGAATGTGGACCGGGCACTTTGTCTCGATTCGTCCTTGTGGCGAAGGCGAGGTCACTAAAAAGCGAGTTTCTTTTACAGAAAGAGTGGAGGGAGGACCCCAACGGCGAATTTAAGCGGAAAGTGGCTCGTTGTGTAAGAAAAAGTCAAGAGATGGCCTTTGACTAGAGCGTATTGTGAATTCCAGGGTGAGTATTTAAGCAGTCACTTTTTAGACTACAATATATCACTGTAATGCCTTCAACAAGGTTTGAGCATAACAAGTCCTTTGCTGATTTTCACATTTTTATGAACTTAAAAAAAAGATCATTTTTAAAAATAATTTACAATGAAGGGAAGACAGTGGTTCTCTCCCAAATCCAGCAACTTTTGCTGTGTAATGTAAAAAAAAGATAGTATAGTCTACCAATCAATCTTAAATTAATCCCATACTTATGTTTGTTATTTCTCATCACTTGTGCAATGTTACTTGAGCATGGAATTGATCTTCTCCTTTTTAGGAAATGCCTCCAGAGGGAAACGTTCCGACTTTTGTGCCCTTCGTTTTGCAAGATAAAAGGAATTTTTCAACTTGGCTCCTGCGAGCGGTTGTCACATGTCACGAGAAGAGCAAATTTCAGAACACTACCAGCGAAATTCACTTCCTTCCTTCCTGGAATTGTATATTTAATTTTATTTATTTTGGAAAACTAATGATGTAAAATATGTCACTACTGTAAATTAACTTGCTTTTTTATCTGCTGCTGAACAGTTTCTACTTTATACTACCAGGTTTCTTATGCAATTTAGTGGTCAAGAGTGAGTCGAACAAATGAAAGCCTTGACATCATCCCCCTGTCTTCAATTTCATACATCACACATCAGTCCGTCATACCTGTCAAAAATAATGTGATTTTTTTCAACAGTCATTCACTCAACGTTGCCTTTTACGGGCTTCGCTTTGTCACCGCTTATGTTTCAGAAACGGAAAGCTCAGGCGCTTTTACGCCCTCAAAATGGCAACCCACATCCGCTATCCAAGTGTAGCAACGACTCCATCATGCATGATCCCATCAAACTCTCGCATCTTGTGGCTATTTGTCGTCGGCGAAGGAAGGGCCGAGTATTGAATTGCACATGCATGGCTAACGTTAACAGTAGGTTTGTGCCAATTTCTCAGGATTCGATTTTAATGTCGCAATTAGCGCCCGGGGTGGGAAGACTTTGTCTGCTGCCACAACCAAAAATGGATGTGTGGGGAGAAAAGTCTGCAAACTGTGATCATTCTGGGTGTGGAGTGTGTACTGACTGCTGTGGCATCTGAATTTACCTCAATGTAGTTGTTGAGTTCTGGGGATGCTTGGGGGGGCTTTGTTGTAGAACTGGACTAGATGTCAGTATTTTGTTGCACATTGGGATGTCTCTGTAGGTCATAAGTTTCACATTTTGTTTTGGGTGCAGATGCTAAGGATGATAGGTAGGTTGAAAGGTCAATTTCATTTGTTTTTTTGTGTTCCTGGTACACATTTAGCTATCATATATCACAATAACTTCCCGATATCCTTATTTTTAAACGTAGTAATGACACAAGATACAATCCTGCATATACTTTTACATCAAAAAACGTACACTGGTCAGAAAATAAGTCCTTTATAAAGATTTGACTTGGTAATGATAAAATCATGCCATCTTTCTCCATACTGACTGATCACAAAATAAACCATTTTTTGGCGCATGCAATCAAGAGTTGAATAAGTTAAAGGATACTATTTACATTGTACAATCCTGGGCAAATGTTATGTATAGTCTTTAATAGACATGTGGGAACTTGATCACGTCAATGCTGTCAACGATTTACGTCAGAATTTTCTATCATGACCTTCTGACCGGTGTTCACTGTATTTGCACTGATTCAGTGCATTTTTCAAACTTCATTAAGCAATACACTCTGAAAATGGTGTCCGGGTAATCTTGCCTATTCTACTACTACGATGTTGCCACCAGTTTTGTTTTCCATTTTGTTTCAGCGCAATGTATATTGGACATGATGCTCAATAAAGTGTATAAAATAAGTAGCCTTTTTTTTTATCTGCATGTATTTTTTTTAATGAATGCCTTCTGGTTGAGAGCCATAACTAAGATTATTCCTCTTTTTTAATTTATATGGTTTTTAAACTTTTTATTAATTCATAAAATTTAAAAAAATATAGTCATTGAAACAACCAAAGTGTATTTGTTTTTATTCATTATGATTCCATTGTTAGTAACATTGCATGCATTTTATTAAAAAATGAAACATATTTTTTAAAAATAGTATATAATATATATGAATACATAAGGTACGTTTCTTTTGAATGACATAAATACTCAATGTTTCAAAAGAAAACAAATATGCTGACGATAGTTGAACCCAGGTGTAGGTCTAAGCTAATTAATTGGACGTTCCATTCAATGTTAGCTTGACTTCCACCGATAGTTAGCATCC
This sequence comes from Stigmatopora nigra, assembly GCF_051989575.1. Taxonomy (NCBI): domain Eukaryota; kingdom Metazoa; phylum Chordata; class Actinopteri; order Syngnathiformes; family Syngnathidae; genus Stigmatopora; species Stigmatopora nigra. The sequence continues at coordinate 14,019,687 of NC_135511.1, read as the reverse complement.
CTTAATTCGCTGAAAATGAACTGTGCTCTTGAAGGAAACTGCATAAAAGGTAAACAAAAAATAACAATGCCAAGTGCATTTCAAACTACACTTGCCAAGCCCGCGGTTTCTTGCGTATTTTAATTGAAAAAGTAGCTACTCGTGTCTATAATATTGTGCAAGCAACTCACAGGTTGGCAAGGGAAAACGTTTTCGCTCGAATATCTTTGCTGTTGTAGAGTTAACTAGTACGTTATACATGACACTTCTTATTAAAATATGTGACTGCGAATATTTTCAGCTTTTGGAAAGGCTATTCATGCACTTTCGAGAATTGGAGATGAGCTGTGGTTTGATCCCACAGTCAAAGGGGTGAGCTGGTCTTCATAATAATAGTTGTTTTGTACTGCTATTTTCCTCCATTATTAATGTTTCACTTTTGAATGGTAACAGTTGGCCCTGAGGTCAGTGAATTCGTCTGAGACCGCATATGCCTGCTTCTCCTTCTCGCCAATGTTCTTCCACAACTACAGCTTGGCATCAGACCAAGCCACTAAACCCATTCGATGCAAGCTTCCCATGAAGGTCGGTATAATATCTCAACTTTACAAGAAAACCAATATATATCGCTCCAAGACTTTTTCAATTTGCTTTTCAGTCTTTGCTGCCACTTTTTCGATCTTCTATTACCAACGAGCGAAATGTGGAGCGTTGTCAAATATCTGTGGACAATCCAACTGACAGAGTCAAGGTTCAGTTTTTCTGTCGGCACGGTAGGTTAGTGTTTCTTCTACAGCGACAGTACAAAATATAACCACGGGGTGGCGGTGATTGTACATTGCATGATTTAACTCCGCCCACATCCCCATCTAGGCATCACAAAAACACACAACCTGTGTTACCAGGAGAGCTCTCCTCTGCAGGCTGTGTTTGATTCCCATTTCTGCCCTAATGTGCTCAAAGGTCCAGCCAGGCAAGTATTCCTCCTTTTTACGTAGTGTCTTCAATTTAGCAACAACAAATGACCATTTTTTAAGTTAAAAAAACAAACAAAAGGGAATTAAAATTATATTATGGTATACATGTATATTTATGTATGGATACAATAACATTTATTTACTAATAATATACAAATGCCAAAACTGGGAGGACTGGTTGAGAATGTTCCAGTGCTATTAAGGGCAGCCAATTGGTTAAATGAGTATTACAAAATAAGGTTTTGGACAAAAAGTTTTTAAAAAAATATTGTCTTCTGTTCTGTGCAGACTTCTTGCGAATATGGTGATGCATTTTCAAAGATATCAGGAGGAAGTCACCCTATTGATATCTCCTCAGCGAGTAAGTTTGAGGAATTTCAGTGAAGGACGAAATGGTGAGCTTAAGTTACATTCTATCTTCACCTCTCAATCGCTCGTATTTAAAAATAATTATTTTTAATTAGAAGCGTGTCGTTATCTGTCACAGAGCACGTGAAGATGTACACCGAGATGTCCTTACACCCCGATGAATTTGACTTTTTTCAGTCTGGGGGCGACTCAGCCATAACCTTCTGCCTGAAGGAGCTGAAGGTAATTAATCATGTCTGTTTTTTGATAGCGCTTCACATAAAAGTAGCAACGTTTATTGTTGGTGGGGTAAGTGCTAATGTGGACTCTTGCACTTTTCTTTGCACTCTTTATATGTAGCGTCACACCTTAAATGCAATAACAGTGTATTTCTGTGATTTGAAGGCTTTGGTATCCTTTGCGGAGTCCCTCTGTCTAATGATCTCTCTCCAATTTGGTGCTGCAGGAAAGTGAGTCTCCTTGGCAAAGACGTAAATGTATCCAAAAAGCGATAAATGTCTTGTGATAATATATTAAAATAAATATTGTTCTAAAAAAGTGGCAGTAATAGCAAGTGGAACAAATTGCTCCTAGAATCAAAACTAACTAACAAAACTTTAGTACAGCTTTTAAATTTTCAGTATTGGTATATGACTAATTTTGGGGTATCAGATCGTAGCAGGTCTTTTCCAATATTTTCCACATTTGCATAGATTATGATATCTGTCATTTATATTGCTGTAGGAAGGACTATGAACATGACCAGGTCATCATTTTTGTCTGTTATAGGCCCCTGTGCTTTTCTGTGGAGGACACCGTCCTGGAGGTCACTGTGGTGCTGGCTAGTTTGAATGACTATGACAGCGGAGGACCACCCCTACCGACAAAGACGCTAGAACCAACGATGTCTCGGTACGGCGCACTCACTTTGCAAGGGCGGTGAAACTCCCAGAGATAACTCCCGTACGATCTGGGTTTCGGCATGAACGCGAATTAGCTAGTTTAATTGACTCTTCCCACCTGAGCCTCTCTTCTGGCACTGAGTCATGCTGCTTGGCTATCACTGGCTGCTTTTAGAATCTCACGTGGGTGTACTGTTACAGCCAGACTTGAATCTGTGACGCAAAAGTAGGGCACTTTAGAGAGTGTAAGGTTCAAAAACTGATGAGCACAGCATGGATTTGAATTCCAAGTGAGGATCGTTTATGCCTCTCTTCTCTTTTGTGTTTTGCAGATGTACAGATGCTACGACCAGAGACGACCTTTCCAGTGAAAGAGCTGACATGGAGGTGGTCCCATCCAGCCAGAACAGCCCCAACGACCCTCCAGAATCTCTTTTGCTGCTTTATAATAGCAAACTTCTTCAAGTTTGCACCACCGATGTGACCAGTAGTAGTCCTGCTTCCTCCATGGTAAACCTTCCAAATAGGACATGTTCAGTATATGGTATATTTTACCTCTCAACTGTAATGGCACATGTCCTTTGATTGGTAGTCTGTGGTAACGTGTGCAGTGATTAGAACATAGTTTTGGAGGAAAAATATTTTATTGTTTTTTTTATAGTCCTATCGTTTTGCTCCCAAAGATCTGTTCCCTCCTGTTTCGAGCTACGTCATCACAGCGAGATGATGACAACTGCGCCGCCTCTGTTCTAGCTTTTGACACTGAAGTGGAGGAGGATGAAGACCCGGGAGGAATCGCCAAATTATCAAGTCCCCAAAGTTGAAAAACTGTTTCATACAAGTATTTATTATATTTAATGATTTTCTTAAGGTATGTTATTAACAGCCCTGACAAATTATCCCATTAAATCCATACAAGGATTTATTCATGACTTTAACTTGGATTATTACCTTATTCAACCTCAAAGTGAAATGTTTAATGACAGTGTATGTAACTGGAATCACATCAGTCATACCTCACAAGATAATAAATACTATCATCTTTATTTAAATAGCGTACAGCAGATCAGCGTTGATGTGTACATCTAAAAATATTTCATAATTTGTTTAGAGGAGGGAAATGATGTTCTTCTGGGCGCAAAGTGTTAATGCTAGCCATATTATCCAAAAAAGACTTGCTTGATCATGATGAAGCTACTAATTGCCCTGCAGACATACTAAAATGCTTCAAAGTAGTAGTTGGAATTGCTTTACTTTAATCTCCCTTTGTCTTTTTAGTGCAATCTTGTAAAGTGTCATTTTAGCTAATGGCTTCATAACTACTGGATGAAAAGAACATTTGACCATGTAGACCACGGCTATTTGCAATTTGAGGCTTGGATTTGCCAGTATCATCATTTGATACAAGGCACGTCATTAACACTACACAAAAATGGACTTAAAAGTGCAGTAAATTCATAATGCAAAATCAGTAACAATGTAAAATTGAAAGTTAGCCGATTACAATGTTTTACGTTCAATTAAAGTCAACCAACTGCTCTGACAACATAGAAAAATATACTTGCGCTTTCCCATTAGCTTTTTCAGCTTTGTGCGTTTTAAAGTTTTTGTCCGTATGGCGCCTTGAGCTTTTTCTTCCATTGCATACACATTTATCACAATTCCTCATGAAACAAAGAAACCATGTCACCATCACGCAGCAGTAAGATTAAAGGGAGGCCATCTGTTTGATGGAATTGACTTGCATGAGTCTTGTGGTATTTAAAATGATGCCTTCACTAAGTCAGATCGTTTTGAGGGGTTTTCTTAGAAAATACAACACATTATAAAACATCTCCCTGCATCCATATACAAAATTTACCAATAACCACTGTTAAAAAAACAACCTAACATCTTTGTTTATCCAGCCACAAGGACGACCCATCCTGCATAAGCTCCTTTCCCTATGTTGGCTACTCCAAGAATTCACCTGAGGGGACACAAACCCTCCAAAAAGCTTCATCCTGCAACATCTTCCATGCCAGGTATGTCCTTTATCCAAGGAGCTCTGCACATTGCTGCTTTTTAGAGCCTCCTGCAGCTTTTACATCCATTTGAGGTTTGGGGTCAAGTTCAAGTGTGACATGCAGGCAGGAGAGGAAAAAAATACAATTGATGTGATCCTCAGTCATTCATCCTGTCCAGCAGGAGTCAGAGCAGTCCATCCGGCCACAGTCCAGACCTTAGTCAGTGTATTCTGCTACTATGGACAACAGCACTGTGATGTCATCGGGCTTCCCTCCTGGAAATAAAATAGAAATATTTTTAAGTTTGTGCTTTGGGTCAGCAGAAACAGCTAGATAAACAGCTTCTAACTTCTATTTTAATATTTAATATTAAGTACACCAAAGTGAGCATTTGTGCTTTTTTTTCATGTTCACTTTACCTATTGTTGAAATCAACATGCCTAAATGCCAATTCTAATCAACATTAAAACATGTCCCATTTTTATTCCTCGAACACTTTACTAAGTTATTATCACGTCATGCACGGATACTAAAAGCAAACTGCATTTTAGCATGCTCAAATCTTGTCTTCTGTTCTTATTTAGTTGGAGATGCAGTCACCTCGAACATTGAGTCCGTTGTCACAAGCAAACTGTGCGAAAGGTGACATGTAATTGGGGTCGTAGGCCAGATCGTGGGCCTGCTCGGCAATACTGCGGGCAGTCTTCTGAATGCTCTCGTAGTTGGCACTCTGTACAGAAAGACAAACGAGGTATGTGACAGCGTCTGGTTCTTATTGTGATATGACACTGCATCTTCTGGCTTCTCACCTTGAGTTTCTTCAGTTCCTGGAGGATCATGTAGTCTGGCATGTTGTCAAACAATCCATCAGTGGCGGTGAGGATGATGTCACCCAGCTGGACGTCAAAAGAAGAGCTGTCGGCGGCGTCTGGGCTGAAAAATCGTACGAAGACAGTGTCAGAGAAGTGAGCAAATCTTCTTACGCTTTAGACGCGCAGTGTTTCCATTTGTGGTTTATAACCGGGCGGGCCTGCAAATCTTCATGTGTGCCATTAAAAAAATATTAGATGCGAGATCAGAAACAAAACTAGTTTTTTAAGATCAGGACGATCTGTATCTTATTCTAATTGCACTATTCAACTTCTCTCCTGGGAATGCAATCAAAGTGACATTAAAGTCTCAAAGCGACGTTATTTTAAGATGTGCTGGCCTTTGTGTTTAGATTCTAACTTGATCTAAAGGAAACACTCGGCCCTTTCATGCAACAAATTTTTTAGATTTTATTTTTTTAACTCCCAGGGCTCTGTCAATTCCACATTCCATCATTGGCTGAATTTAAAACTCGCTTGGTAAAAACACAACCATAATTGTGGCAGTCTCTTTAACAGCGAGCCCAATTGATGGCGGGACTACTAGTGGACTTGGCCCATCAGCCTGCAGTGGCACAGACTTTGCTAGGGTGAGAGGGAATGCTTGGCCTGCATCCACAGGCCGCTCTGACAGTACAATATGTCAGTACGCTATTGCTGCTGCTTGGCACAGAGCAGCACGTGGACCTGACAGTGCGTTCCTGGGCACTCTCTACATAGACAAAACATGGGGAGAGAAACAAACGTGTTACTCTCAGCACCCTCAGTGGAATGTTTTTCTTGGAACCCACTCTCTTGCGTGGGCACGATAATCTGCTTATTGCCAGGACAGACCAATTCGGTATATTTTACAACAATAGTGTTCAAGGGGAATCGGAAAGGCGTACAGATAATCGACATGGAGTTGCAAGTATATGTTATGGCACCGCTAAGTGCGATGACTCACCTGTCGCTAAGGACGGCCCCCTCGGCCTCGGGCGGAGCTATGGAGAGTTGGAAGGGCGTGTTGAAGTAATGTTGCTGCTCATCGGAACGGTGAACCACCTCGCCCCCGCGGACCACCAGGAAACCAGAATCCCCCAAATTGGCCGTGTGCAGTTGGTGACTTTGCCGGTCCAACACCACAATGCAGGCTGTGCTACTGCCTGTAGGAACAGAAAGAAATCATAACTACTAGTATTTCCCCTGCAAAGTTTCCTGCCTGAGTTAGATCAATTTACAGTGCTTTCCCCTTTTATTTGATAAAACATAATTAGCTGGAATGTACTTTCCAAAGGCCAAACAGCCCCGAGAATGCGGTTCTCCATTATTCTAAAAGTCCAATAAAAGGAGTCCGTGGTATAGACAGACGCCAGGCAGTTAGCCACACCCTTCTGGTGACTCACTTGATGAACTAAAATGTTTTCTGTGAGACCGAGCGGCCTTCCGAAAGCCCCGTTTATGACTCATTCACTCCCTGCCTGCCGCATTCCCTGTCCAACCACAATACAACGTTCAATGCCGCCCAGATGAACATTCATTTTGATGTGAAGGTCGAGTACAATACAGCACATTGTTGTTTGCTCGACTACACGTGATTAAGGGGTGGAAAAGTACTGCTACTCAGGATCTCATGGTTGTCTGCAAGCAAGTTTTGAACAGAAACTGTGGCATATTTAGGTTTTTCATGGCCATTTCAGATGAAAACTGTATATGGCGAGGATGACAAAGGCCAGATAATGCAAGCTAAAAAGTAAATGCCAATGTTTTCATTTAAAAATTTGAGGCAACTTTACGTACCCAGCAGCGGCACTTTGTTCTGCAATAGCTCATAATAGCTAGCGGTGAGGATGCCAACAGGGTTGCTGGGAACAAAGCGCCCTTCCTTCACCAAGCGCTCGCAAGTCTTCATTAGCGTGCTGGAAAATTGGGAAGGGTCCACGCCGTAATCTCGCCATCCTCCTACTCCGTCTGCCACACCTGCAAAACAAAAAAGCCAAAGGTTACGCCACCATGTTATGCTTACAAATAGACTCATTGCAATTCACAGCGTTTAAGAAATGAATCTCGACCAGGGACGGCAATAGTCTGGTTCTTCTTAAAAGTGACATTGCTGACCATAAATGGTGAGCCCCAAGGTCTCTCCAGCCTTGGCCACAAACAGCCAATGTTTGGCCGGCCGGCTTTACACTAAGCGTCCAAAAATAACATGTCTTGCTGAGAGGATCTCCTGATTTCCGACTTGACTTGTTTAGTGAACAACTCCAATTGTTTGAGCACACAAGAGATTTGCAGGCCAGAGAATTTTATGGTTAAAACAACAGTTTAAAAAAGGTAGCTACTATTCATTTTTTTGGCAATACATACTCTTGTGAATACAAACAATGTGAAGGAACAAATTAGACTCCCATTGTTTTGTTTGATGGGCCAACATTGTCTGCTTTTAAACAATCAAGAGGGAAAAAAAGATATTGTTGTCCAAAGCCTCTAATATGTGAGGCTTCTGACATACATATACTATTTACTTTCAATTTAACCTTTCATGTATCATGTAACAATAATAAGCAAACATGTAGATCTACATTTTAGCCAACTCAATCATCATGAAAACCAGGACTAGGATTAAATTAGGAATTACAATCATTTTATTAACCTACATAGAATAGAAAACAAGTGTTGACTTGACCACTTTACCTCAAAAAGTGTTAGTTACACCGTAATATAACAACCCGTGTTATCTGACAAATCTGACACAAATAAGCAAATGTTTTATCTAAGTCAATTGCAAATTGCAAGCTAAATCGTACTCTTTGCGGCAGATTTGGCCTTAATCGTGCTACTCGCTGCACACCGCGATCTCCGGCCGGCTCGTCGAAAGAACAAAGCGGGGCTCACCCAAAACATCGGCACATTTATGCCGGGCGATGAAGCATGCGTCGTCCCCATAGCACATCCCTTTCTTCAGAATGCCTTTCCGAAAATCCTTGCCAAAGCCACAGCTCGCCGTCACCAGGCTATAGTCTCGACCATCCGTCTGAGAGAGGCCGCCGATGACAGCTCTGGCGACCAGTCGACCGTACGACAACACGGACAGCATTGCCCCCCTCTGCTCACCCTAGCCGAGCGGCCGATGGCCGACGCCTCCCGGTCAGGGTCGGCTCTCAAATGTCGGTCGGACTGGAGATGACGGATGAGTAAAAAAGCGTGCGCGGGGTTAGGAGTTGAGCTTTGGGGGACGCTCTCCTTTGGCACCACGATCAATGCGAGGAGGAGGACGGGGAATCGCCGCCTATGTGCCGCCGTGTCCCGGTCGCCTTCGCCGCATTAGTCGCAATCGTCGCCGCCATAGTGTTGTTACCCGGAGCCTTTGAAGACGTTTAGCGTGTGCTTGTGAGCAGCTGCTTTGTAGCCTTCGCCGAGGCGTTCGCTAACAGATCAGCTCGCTTGGTCTTGTGACCGCTTTGACGTCATCGTCCTTACGCAAGCTTCCATGCCATATAAGGAGTCATTACAAACGCCTTACTTTTTGAGCTTGGCAACCCCGGGCCGGCCAAGTGCCAAGTTCATTTATTCAGGCGGAAAATACTGTTATACTTTGCAATGCAAAAATAAGTTGGCGTATTAATATTGATATTTCTTTTAAAAGGTGTTCAGATAAGGAAAGTTATTATTACTCATTCATTGACACTACAAAATAGTAGTATTGGAACTTTTTCCGAAACAAAATAATCATCTCCATATCCCCTTAAATACACTCAAAGTTTATTAGAAAGATTTAAACATTAAAAGAGAGCTTGTTAGATCATTTCCTAAAGCACAATACATGAATAAAAATGTGTATAGGCAATACAATGATCAAATGTTGTTTGACTTTGAATAGACTGAATAGCTTTACAGTAAAGTGGTATTTATGATGACCTCATTTGTATATTCCTGTGCATAAAAAGCATTATTGTAACATTTGTTAATGATAGAACAGTCGTATGTGGCAAAGTGTAGCTGCAAAATGGAGTGCAAAACACCTGAGGTTTTCATGGTAATGTATCAATTGACCCTGGTGGATAAAACAACATATTTTGCTTTCATAAGGTGGATGTAGACATCTTTTCAGTACTGGCAACATTAAGGTTAACCAATCCCTCAGACGTGAAACAGACTAAAGAAGAGCAGTGGCCGCCACGACCTTTATTTCTTTGCTTGCTTGGTAACCATATTGCGAGGAGGGGTGACGGGACGGCTGCCGTTGGGCTTCTTCTTCTCGGCAGGTTTCAAAATCTACAAAAAGATGAAGGAGATGAGTTAGTTAATCATTGGACTGAGATTAAAAAAAAAAACTGTTATTTTTGGCTATAAAATGCAAAACTAATTACAAAATCTTACCTGAAAAGAACACATGAGGGTCTCATCTACACTCATCATGGCACCAGCATTGTCAAACTCCCCACAATAATTCGGTGCGGAGAACAGAGTGACCAGCTGCCTTTTGGCGAAAAACTCGTAGCCGTCCTCGACAACCTGTGAGAAAGAAAGAAAATGTCAAGTGCTGAACTCCTTCAAAACACACCAATCATGTAGTATTTCTATTGCACTAAAATGACCTGATGTGCACGGCAGATCAGATCCAGGTCGTGCTTATGCAGAAACTTGGCCACCACCTCCGAGCCAAAGGTAAATGAGACACCTCGGTCGTTCTCCCCCCAGCCTAACACGTCTTTGTCGGGATCGGACCATAGCAAATCACAGAGCAGGCCCTGGTCGGGGACGTCTGTGGGTCGCATGATGCGCCTGATTTGCTCCATGGACTGCAGGTCAGGAGAAAGGCCTGTCCAAAAAAAAAATACTTATTGTTGTCACAGCTTTCTTGGTAATGCTTTTTCAATTTGGCTTAATAACTTAAAGAGAAGAAAGACACAAAAAAATCACCTCCATGACAACAAAAGATCTTTTCATCAACAATGGCGGCAATTGGGAGGCAATTAAAGCAGTCTGTGAAGGTCTTCCAGAGCTTAATGTTGTACCTCCGTTTACCTAGAACATGAAAAAACAATTTAATAATCAATTTAAAACAAAATTGAGCATTCACTCTTAAAATGAGAACTTTGGGTGTCCAAACTAGGGCCAGTCGGCCTTCTCATGGAATTGTCATTGAATATGGCCCACAAAAGAATCTTAAATTCAGCCTACATTATGTTGCATTCCTCAACTTTAACAGGGTAGTCAATCAAACAGGTATTTCCAATTAATGTGGTAAAGTTTTTACCAGTTCGCTTTCCATTCTCTCAAATTAAGTGAAGAATTTCAAGATGGCCACTGGGAGACAAAAGTTTGGACACCCCCGGAACTACACGATGACTTACACTCATCGTAAAATCCATATATTCTGTTGATGGAAGCACACTCGTGGTTGCCCCTCAAGAGAAAGAAGTTTTCAGGGTATTTGATTTTGTAAGCCAGCAGAAGACAGATAGTTTCCAGAGATTGCTTCCCCCGGTCCACATAATCTCCCAAAAATAGGTAGTTGCTCTCTGGAGGGAAGCCCCCATACTCAAACAGCCTCAGTAGATCGTAGTATTGCCCGTGGATATCGCCTGACAGAAAAACAGAAAACGTGAAAATTAACTGAAACTTAACAAGCAAGCTGTTCTCACTTGACGTGGTAACACCACGGCTGTTTCTAGCAATTAATGATTTAATTTTCTCACCACAGATCTTGAGAGGTGCTTCCAGTTCTAGAAGAATGGGTTGACTTAGGAAAATTTCCCTGGATTTTAAGCATAAACCACGGATCTCATTCTCTTGGAGTTGGACATTCTTGCCAGGTTTCGCTCCTCTCACTAGTAAGTTAAGAATACATCACAATCGTCATTTCCAAGCGATCGCGTTACAATATTCACATATCAAACACAAACAGATGACTGTGTTAGATATAGTCGAGAAGAGTAAAATACATTTACCTTCTAGGAGACGTTGAATTATGCTGTCAATGTTAAGTTTGTCGACATCGGCCATCGCGGTGTTGCTGTAAAAATATCAACGTCGTCGAATCTAGGTCTCGGCTGCTAGCTCTTGTAGCATTAGCACCCCAATGTTACTCCGCTTTTCCGGTACTGGACAATTGTTTTGATGGAAAGCCTCTTAAAAAACGGAAAACATTATCGATATACTTAGCCTTAAAATGGTCTACATTAAAGTCTTGAATTCGACTCGGAAAAGTGGATCACCGTGAGCGGTCATACGGAACACAAAGATCCCCTTTTGCTTTTTTTTTCTGCCGCACCTTGTCCAAAAAAGAGGGCGGAGCCGTTACGCTACTGCCCTCTTCTGGCATGGAGGTTCCCAGCAGTCCCAAGTATCCAGTTCATTTATGACTTACAACTAAATGTATTTAACTCTAGTGTCCACTAGATAGCACTAGTCAACAAAATTCAGAACAAGTTGATCAAGAGTTGCCAACTAATAAATTTCCAACACAATTTCCTTATTAAAGCTTGAAAAAAGCATACATTCATTCACATACAATGATGTTTGCTATGCAAAAATTGGCAACCAATTCAAAGTGTACCTTAGTTACTCTCCCTAGTTAATTGTCTCCAGCACCCTCATGAGGATGGATGACACAGATGATGAAATCATGAATAAATTAATCATGTGAAGTTTTTGGTATTACCAAGACAATCACTTGTCACAATTGCACAAATATTGACAAATACTTTAGGGAAGCTCAGTCTATTATGTATATTGTAATATACAAACAATCATCTTGCATGTATAGCCACGCAGATATTAATGATTCAAACCAAACCCGACACCCCATTACAGCAGGCAACTTCATCACTTTGCAGAATACAATACAATAATAGAGTAATAATGCATAGTTGCATTGCTTTGTGTCAATGGTGCTTACGCAATGGCCTCCTTCTAAAACAGATTCTTCTTATGAGGTATGAATAAATGTTGGCAACAACAGCCTCTTATCTCAAGAGGATGTTTTGTGTGTCCTTAGAAGAAACAAGGTGAGGAGTCAGAACGGAATGTTCTAGACTCTTTATCCCTGATGAATTGATGTTTTGCACTACCTCCACTTATAGAATATTCATAAAGAAATGCTGTAAACATCATTACCTGAAATGACAATTCATATAAATGCTTAATTCTGAATGACAGCTGTTTCCAGAAAAAAAACATACAAAAATATACTACAGAAAGCATGAATAATTCACTAATCCTCTTTGCCAAATTGCTGACAGTCATTTACTATATGACTAATATAAGCCTCATCGGTGAATCAATGACTTATTTGTTTTAAATTTTCTTCTCTAGCTTCACCGGAGTCATAAAAAATAACGATAAAACGTCATCATTTACTCTGACTTTTGCCCGATGTGTTGTATGTAGCAGAATATTTGATCTCAAGTCCCTTGAGTTGTTAAACTATGACTCGCAAAGACATTATTTTCAAATAGAACATCAAGCAAAAGCTGAGGGTTAACTGTGAGGCTGGTGATCAGAACAGGAAGGAAGTGTAAATCAATACCAGCGACTTCAGCGGGAATATTCTCTTGAAGTTTTAATGAATCAGCTGACCCTCAACCTCTTGAGGCATTACCTTGCCTTTAACCTTGCGGTATCAACAGGGAGAGCGAGCACCTCACACTCGTCGTGGAGGAACAATTTGGGAGTCTCTCCAGTAGTTTGTCAAAGTGTCCCGCTTTGGTCATCAGAAATGTTGTTGCAGAAATGCTATGAGAAACTCATCGGCTGCTCACTAGATGTCCATTTTTTTGCAGCCAGCCTTCCCAATCAAAATAAAATGGACATCTAGTGTCGTTATGCGAGATGCTTATTCAGTGCTGGCTATTCTATTTAAAATTGATGTTTATTGTTGTTAATGGCAGTTAATTAATTAAATGTTATGGAATAAATTGATAAATAATTTCACTTTTAGGGGGGGATATAACTAGTGTTTTTCTTTTTGCTATTATTTTTTTATTTTTTGTATATTTATATTCACACACATGTATGTATATGTTCTATAACAACAAATCAACTTTAACAAACTTTAAAATCAACTTGTCATTGGGGGGCATAATCTGTGTATTTCAGGTGTTTTTCTTTTTAATAGTTATATTTAGCAACTTTTGATGTATAAGTTTTGTGTACAAATATATATAAATGATTTAATAATACAATAATAAATAATAATTGATAAATATCAGTTTTTTTAACTAACAGAAATAGTCACTTGCATTAGAAGAGATTTTTGCAAGCCATTAACAAATTGACATACATTGCCATCAACATTTTTGTCCTATTACTAACCAGAAATTCTGTTCATGGAGGAAAATAATTCAGATGTAAATGACATATTTTATGATTATTATTGGTTCAAAAGAATCAGGAGTCTATAATGTCTTTTATTGGTGGAAAGTGGGTTCCTCGAGAAAGGAGTAAGTGGGCTTGGCTAAATTCCCTAAACTGCACTGATCTACTCACCTCCTTCTCTCTCTTTTTTTCAGACGCCATCGATTAGCCACGGGCTTGACGTCAGTATTGATAACTTTGCCGACGCCAAATCAAGTGCGATTGCCCACTTTGAGATTCGGACCCAGTCAGTCCTCAGACCCACACCTCCCACCCCCAAAACCCCTCTTTTGGCTACTTCCCCACACCCCCCAAAAAAAAATTCCAACGAGGAGCGATGTCAACAAAACGCTTTTTTGTCCAAGTGGCTCCCGTGACCAGGAAGGCTCTTTAACTGTGGGGGTGAATCCAGCCCACATATTTATTGCAGCCACGGGAAGAAAAAAAAATCTCCTCAATATCCCCCAAGATGGCCGCCGATGTAGGATCGATGTTTCAATATTGGAAGAAATTTGATCTACGGCGGCTTCAGGTTAGTGCTATTCTCTCTTCTCTTGCTGGATTTCGAACAGGCTGGATTTCGTCTTGTCTTCCGGGGAGAGGATCTCGGTTCTTTTTCGGCTGCGCGTGAGAGTGAAGGCGGCGTGCTTTGCATGGCTACTTATTAGAAATTGATCCGTGTTCTGCCTTTGTTCGGTTCAATCATCGATCAGCGAGCGCGGAACAGCGCAGGCTCCGCTAGCTACACCGATCTGGGATCAGCACCGTGGACAGCACCGCTTTTTTTTTTTTAACTGGGAGGGGGGACTTTTTCACCGGCTTCAATCTCCTTAGTTCGCCCGCACGGAAACTTTTAATACGCCGTCAGCTTTTGCTTCTCCAACGGTAACTTTTCACTTTTTTTTTATATCGTTTGGTGTCGACGGTAGCCTTAAATGCTCATTTCATGTCTGTTTTTTTTTTCGGAGCGACAGTATTTCAAGGCAAGTTTTTTGGGGGGGATGCTTGGGTTTGTTTGTGCAAGTGTTGTCGGTGAATTCCACGTTTGAGCGTTGATTAAAAAAAAGGTCGTCCGTGTTCATCCACGTTTGTTTGTCGCTCGTCTTCGGGGGAGATCTGCGATTATTGCCTGGACTTTTGTGGCTTGGAGGCTAGCGAGAGGAAAGAAGGAAGGAAAGAAGGAAGGGAGGAAGGAATGTGGCAGGTGAGCGAGCACTTTGCTTTTCATCCACTAACGGCGACGGCACATTGTGTCTGTCTGTTCGACCCCCCCCTTCCCGGCTTGACCGTACCGTTTTCCGCAAAGTTGAACGGGCGATCCACAAAAGCGAAGATCGCTTTATGTTATTGTTCTTTTCTTTTGTATTTGGAGGAAGAAAAGCAGCGGCGATGGTCGTTTCGGGCTCCCCACCCTCTCTCTCATCGAAGCCGCATAGGGCGACTCGACCGTGGGGGGCGGCGGCAGTGGCAGCAGTGGCGAGGGGCTGTGTAATTGTATTCCCCGCTAATGTTTGTAAATCAGCCTCGGCCGGCACAAGGGCACCATCTCCGCCGTCTGACTGATGTCGTGCATCATGACAAATGACAGGAGCATGGCAGCCCAAGCGCCCCCCACCACCACCACCACCAGCCCCCCAGCCCTCCTAACCGAGCAGGGACAATCACATCTGCTGTGTCGAGTGTTATTGCGGCTCCTGGCCGCTGGACCGCCCCGTCTCGCTGGCTGGCGTCCGTCCGGGACCAGCATCGCACAAGGGGGAACATTTCAAGCAAATTCAACCGAGGCGATTGGTAGAGATCTTCTCAATTGCCCTATTCGTCAGTGCACAGTCTTGCTTAAATATGTGACTCTTAATGTTATGCCCACAGTATTTTACAGTAGTAGTAGTACATTGTGTTGGGATTGAATAGGAAGGCACCCATCGTTTGCATTTGAGATGATGGACTGTAATTAGCAATACCAGACAGTGGAAAGCATCCAATGCTCATCTTGACATTATTACATTGTGGATGGCTGTACTTATATAGAAAACATGTTTGACTTTATCCCTGTCATTTAAAAAAAAATCAGTTGGGAATGTAGAAATGTACAGACTTTTTGAACACCATTGACGACTATAAAAAGAGTGAATTCTGCGGATAACAATCCCGAAGAGCATGTTTTGTTTGACACGGTAAATTGAGGTGATTCACAAAATTTGGAAAGAGAAGACCAATCAAGTGTCTGGTAACTTCATAGTGCAAAAGTTGAATCTAGATTTGCAAATTATTGATGAATTTGCCGTTGTTGTGGTTGAAAAGTTGATCATTAATCACTGATGTCGTCCATTTGATACTCCAATTGACTAGTCACTATTTTTACTATACTTGAATTCAACCTATTGAAAGTAAGCATCACCCTTTTCATGATAAAGTTTCTCAGGTAAATTTCGCTTTTGCATTTGTATGACAAAAAAGTGCCATTTATACAAGCAGTAACGTAACTAAAATCAAAGTGTTAGCGCAGTAGAGTTGCATGTCGGAGTTGTCTAGGATAAATAATTCACCTGCAGGCTGATGAACAGAGGGCACAAAGAGTGTGAGGTGCTGAGGTGGGGTGACCTTGCTTCCTGCTGGCTGCAGGTCACACGGCCGTTGCTGTGGTAATCATTCACACCGGCCAGATGGCATTTCTGTGGGCGGGCGCGAAAAGGACGGGTCAGGGTCTCGCCTGCCAGACGTCACCAACAACCCCGGGCCAACATGGCACCTGGGGACCGCCTCTTTTTATTCATTTCATTTTTACCAATACATCACACTTTGCTTTTTTTGTCTCGTCTACGTCCAATTGCTTAGCATTCTCTTCCATGTCCAAGAATTTGTCAAAATGCAATGTATATCTACCCAAACCTAAAAAAAAAAGGCGCTGTCTTAAATCCAGAACGCCGCTTGTTTCCTACGATGTTGCAACGCTGTGCTCATTTGGTGAAATAATGCCTGGATCATTTATCATTTCCTTGACCCCGTTCCCCCGCTCTTCTCTTCCACCCCAACGTAAGAAGCAGCAAGGCTTTTTTTTTCTCCATGGCGAACTAAAGCGGCGCTGCATTCGCCATGACTCAGTTGCTCTGGTGTCATCTCTAATCCACACACAGAGACAACAGTATTGCCAAACAGTGAAATTGCTTTGCAGGCCGGATGCCTCGGCTGGCAGCGCGCTAAGTGCGTAGTTTGCCAGTAGCTTCCGCGCACCCACACAAACACACACACAAACACATTTCCAAGCGCTTGAACCATCCAATCTCAAATTGGCTGTGAAAATTGTGCTGTCTCTCATTCATTCATGCTTTTTATATTTATTTGCTGCTACTGTTAATGTCACATGTCTCGGTTCTAATCTCATTGTAGCGGAGACTAAAGCTGTCTGAGCGCCCCCGATCCTGTAGTATTTATCCTAATGACTACATGCTTTCAGTCCAAAGCCCAGTTGGCAGCAAGACTTTAAACTTGCCCTTCACTCTGGATACTGTACTGCAGGGTTCATGATTGATTACATTTTTTCTTTTTTTTTTGGAAACTTGTTTCACGGGTCGGCGGCCCTTTCCCAAACGTAAAAGGACGTATACTACCGCTACTTGACTCCTAAGGAGGGCCATGTCTGCTACAATCTGGCATCCTTTGGACAGTAGCAACAAAAAACAACAACAAAAATGAGAAAAAGTAGTTTTACACAAGCATCTGGGGTAAATTGAGATGTGAAATCCTGGAGCAATAGCCCCCTGGTATATAAACGGCAAAAAAAAAAAAAAAACATTAGAGCGTGAGAGGAGTGAAAAAGACTTTAGCGTTAAGCTGTTTAACCTCAGTGTGTAGCATTAGTGGTAGAGACTTCAAAGCAGATGCTTGAGCGGCGGAAGACGAATGACAAATGGGTTTAGAGAGCGCTACGTTCAGCATTCACACTTGAAGACTAGGCCTGTCATTAATGTCAGCTTAATCACTCTGACCTTCCTTCAAGTAGATTTCCATACCTATCCAATCATTTTTGCCGCGCTTGTGCTCCTGTCTTTACGCCGACGAATGCGCCCGCGTTTTGATAAGCTGCGTTGTGATGGGCTTCACTCACTAACTTAACGCCGCCAACGCACACGTATGTGCTCAAAGTCACGCGTACAAATCTGTTTCCCATTCATTAGTATGTTTGTACTTCAGTGTACTTTCTGTCGACTCGAATCATGATCAGTTTTTTTTTTGTAAAAGTCAAACGCGTGTCTTTTATAACCGTGACGCTCATTTTTTAAAGTACAAAATCGCGGAGCGGATGGATGTGTAATCGGAACACTTTGTATTTCTTGGTTTTGCTGTGGTGACCCCTGTGGGGATAATTAGATGATAATTAGTGTAGCTATATATTAATGGTTCAAACTGAAAGATGAAGCTTGGCGCAGAATTTGTAAAACATTTTAACATTATTTTTGCTGGTTTAAAATTATAGGATAGGAATCGGATTGGTTTCAGCAAGTCAAAAAATGAGCATCAGAACATCCCTAATAATAATAATAACTGACATGGGTGGCTCGGTGGGTAAGTGGTTGGTGTGTTGGCTTCACAGTTTTACGGGGTCGTGGGTTTGAATCCAGGTCTGTGTGGAGTTTGCATTTTCTCCTTGGGCCTGCGTGGGTTTCCTCTGGCTACTCCGGTTTCCTCGCACATTCAAAAAAACATGCATGGTAAGCTGATTGGACACTCTAAATTGCCCCTAGTGGTGAGTGTGAGCATGAATGGTTGTTTGTCTCCTTGTGATTGGCTGGTCCCCAATTCAGGGTGTCCCCCACCTCTGGCCTGAAGTCAGATGGGATAGGCTCCAGCACCCCCCGCAACCCAAGACCCAAAAATGAGATGAGATATCTCAAAGCAGTAGCCATTTTTAGGACAGCTTTCCTTTTTGGGCCAAGTGCACCCTTGCTAGATGAAGATGCTTCACAGAGATGCCTAATTTTTATTTTTATGTTTTTTTCTTTTTTTTTTTTTTTTTACAGCAGTCTTCTTCTGCCCCGAGGCTGAAGCAATTGCTCGGCAGGAGTAAATAACCAGCTTTAACAAAACTTAAGGGACACATTAGTCTGTGGGAGGACTGCTTGCTAGTTGTAGGGCAGCCTCTTCTTCCTTCACGCTCAGGAAGCATCGGCAGCCAGGCAATGGCTCATCGGCATGAGTATAAAGCTGTGGCCTCTCTCCCCTGTTGACAGCCCCCCCCCCCCCCCCCACACCACACACACACACACACACACCCCACCCTCTAGCCAGCCAGTTCATATCGAGCTGTGTTTCCCCACCGCGGCCTTGGCTTTATTTGTTTTTACCAGCTGACGCCACTGCACACATATTGAGCAGCGGTCCTTTCTTGTTCATATCATAGCGTTTCCGGTGAAAGGCCACCCCGACACACATTGTACGAGCCCCAGTCTCGACTTACCGTGCCCCACCTGGCCGAACGCATGTTGCGCTTTGTATTTTCTTTCCGACTGTATGTGTGGTTCTTGGATTGCATTGGATTGGATTGGATAACTTTATTCATCCCGTATTTGGGAAATTTCGTTGTCACAGTAGCAAAAGGGTGAGGATGCAGAAATAGGAAAGGCATTTTAGACATAAATAGATAGTTAATAAGTAAGTTATTAGATAAATACATGAATTACTATATAAATAAATAAGCGTGTTGCTGAAAAAAATATATACACATAGATATATATATATATATAAACATACATACACATACATATATACATACACATACTTACTACTATATATATATATATATATATATATATATATATATATATATATATATATATATATATATATATATATATATATATATATATATATATATATATATATATATATATATATATATATATATATATATATATATATATATATATATATATATATATATATATATATATATATATATATATATATATATATATATATATATATATATATATGCACATACATATATATAATTACATATATACATACACATATAAGCTCATATACACATACATATATAAGCACATATATACATACACATAGATGTACATGCATGCATACGGTAGGTCCTATGTTGTTGGCCATGTAACATGTGATGAGGTACCCCCGAGATCAATGCTTCTCCTTCTTTGGGGAACTCGGCTGTTCTCATTACACATTGTGGCTTGGCGACTGTTTCCCAGACAGCTGTTGGCTTGCTTCACGGTGGTCTTTGGAGTGTGGTTGACTTGTTATTATATTTTACAAAGCGCTACTGTATTATACAGAAAGTATGTAGTGGCGTAAAGCTGATAGATTGGTCTGCATGTCAGGTTCTTTTTTTTTTTTGTTCTTTCCAGTAGAACATAGCTAATTACGGCCTTATTCATCCCCAACAACGTGAGGGCGCGGAATAAATCCGAGTCACGCACTCGTGCTGCTTCACCAGAAAGGTGCAGACTGGGGCCCTAAAGCGAGCGAGTGGCTTCAAGAGGTATAGTTTATCATTTTTAATGGAGAGGAAGAGGAAGTAAAGATGTGAAGCTGGCCTATGTGATTTATGTCGACTCATTCTGGGGGAAGAAAAGAGCAAGTCCACACTATCGCACTTTCTTACAGTCTGTTATGAGACACTCCTACTCCAATCTTAGTCCTTTTACATTCTTGACTCTACACCTTTAAGTTTGGCTTGAAACGTCTACCTTTTTGTTACAAGTTCTTTGAAGGCTGTGCGGAAATTTTTATGTACAGTACTTAAGTGCCATATACTTCTTTTCCACCCTTCTGTTATGTTGTTTAGTTTAGCCTGTCAGAAAAAAAACGTTATTTTACCATTTTACTATTGTTACTTTAACATAGGCTTTTTCTTGTTTCCTGATGAAGTTAAAAAATGCCTGCCTGAAAATGCTAATTATTTATGAATATTTTCATATTCATTTTGCATTCTTTGGGTTATGCGGCTTATACTCGAGTACGATTTGTAATCCGAAAAATTATAGTATTATAAACTTTAAAAAAACTGAATTAAATATTTCCTAATGTGCAATAATAGGGAAAATAAAATAAAATATAGCATTTTCAGGCCATTGCCAACTCACATGGGGTCTCTCACTTGTATCGCAAAATGGCTGTTCCCTTAAACCTTGTAATTTCGTTCTTTTTGGTTTGAAGAAATTCACGATTTTTAAACTTATTATTCCAAGTAGGTGTTGTCTTTCCCTCGCCTGTTTCTTTTCAAATATTTACCCACAATGTCAAGGTATGACCTTGAATATGTTACTCTTTCATTATTATTTTTGTCTGAACTCAAAGTAAGATGTTAATGTTCAAACTCTGGCTCATAAAAATTCCTAAAATCAGTTATTTTCCAGATTCCAGAACATTTTGGAAGAGCTGGCAGCTATTATTTTATTGCTATTCTCTCCCATTCAAATGGGATTGGACGCCTGATGCCAACAGAGACGGCAAATGAGTTAATGGTAGCCCTGGGGGTGGTACTTTTATGTACTCCAAAATGTACCACAACGTTGGTATTGAGAATTCTGGTAGATACTAAAGTGCTCTTCTCAGTTTCTGGAAACGACAATGTAACGTCCTTTGTCACATATTTGTTCAGTTTGGTAGTGAATGAATAAAATCTTTACTTCAGACATGAAAAAAACACATGTAGTAGTGGAAAGCAATGGGGTATCGACTACAGTTTGAAACGGTTAGCTTTGCTAGCGTGTAATATAGTCCTCGAGGCTATTCTGCATTTCTTCCCAGTCTCTCGAGTGCTTTCAAGACCTTGTAAGCTTAATTATATGCAGCTGAAGACTGTAAGCAGGTCACTATTTTTATCTTTTAAATGTAGTAGTTGAGGTTACCATCCACAATGGCGATAATACACATAAACATTATGACATGTGGTCTATTTGATCGTCAATAGGTGAAAAGGGAACAAAGACGTGAATGGAAATAGCCTCCATTTTTTTCTTTCAATTTCCCTTGTTAGCCTCTGACTGTAATACTGACTGTAGTGTCTTTTCCAGATGAATTTTACAGTATATTTTCCTCCTGTCTCCCGCTTTTCCATTTCTTGCGCTCACTCCTCAGCAGTTTTCCCCTGACAGGTTCCACAGTGTTTTAGAGGGGATGGATTTAATTGCTCTGTGGGGATTGGTTGGATGTGCCGGGCTCGGCTGTTTAATTAGTGTACCCTGCCGGGATTGGTTTAATGCTTCATGATCTTGAAATTGTCTGATTGTTCAGCCCTCTGGGGACTCTCGCTGCCTACATAGACCAGCAGGTTTAGCTAAACATTGCTCCAGGCTTGCGGCAGAACGCCTTGAGGAACTGGAATTTGGAGGGTGGAGTGGGGGGTCAACGGAAAAGATAAACCACGGGCCGTGTATTTGTAGTCCTGAATATAGAATTGGAGAGAAATTAGCTAAAGTTGATTGGGAAATGGCAAATTCATGGAAAGGTCATATTTAAACTATAGTACAGTACAGTAATCCCTCGATTATTGCGGTTAATGTAGACCAGACATGGCCGAGATAAATAAAAAAAAACGCAAAGTAGGGTCAAAAAAGATATATCTATTTTTTACTTCTGTGCTGAGTCCTATTAACAAATGGGGGAAAGGGGAGTGGCTTCCGCTTGCGAGTTTCAATGTGGATTTTCACATTTTTATGAACATACACCAAAAAAAAAATAATCCAAAAAAAAAATTCCCGGAGAAAAAAGAACCCGTGATGTAGTGAAGTTTGAAGCTGCGATATTCGAGTGATTACTGTATTTCTTTCGGATACACCAGCAAAAATACACAAGTTATTAATGTGGAGTTTTGGACAGTTTGGTGGGCTACCTTTTGAAACCCGGTAAACGTTGTCTTATTATGACGATCTGTGAATTATGCCCGTGGTCACCTTGAGTTACCGTAGCTGCACAGATTACATTTGTGTGAAAGGTTTGGGGCGTGTCTGCGTCCCCTCGACGGCCTTCTACGGGATGTCCTTGATTTAGTTCAATCACTCCAGTGTTTTTTTGACCTCAAGAGTAAATGTACTTGGCATCAGATCACGGATAAGGAGGAGCGTGCTAGCCCAGTCCGGCATAGATAGTATTTATCGAAGGCTAAACTCAATCCCAATCCTCAAACTTATCGAGCCTATGCTTCAAAACAAGTCAACCGTTGTCTGGTCACAACAATCTGGTCCACTTGGACTTACTCTTCAGGTATAGAGATGCTTTTGTGGACTAAATGGTGCAAACTCCTGGGTCTCATATTCCCTCCTCTGTTTGTTTCCTGTGGCGTTTACATCGTTACTCGGAGACCTCGCACGGATGCGCATCATCACCACGGCGATTGAACACATGGTAACTGAGCTGCTCCCAAATGAGTTCCATCCTCGATTCGTATCCCCCCCGATCTCGTTGGCTCTCTGGGGGAGATGCCCTGATTATTGAGTGACTTTGTACTGGGGTTGAGGGTCCCCCCCCTCCCCAGCTGTTTGGCTTGTTGCTGTTTTGCTGCAATGATGACAAATTGACGAATATTTCATTCTTCTGGAATAATGTTATTTTGTTGCAAGAGGATATTTATTTGAGGCTCCTTCCAGAAGTGGGTGATATTTTACATCCTACCCTTCAGATTTTAAATAGTACACATTAAAGGTCCTAAAAAAGCAGTTTATGAGCAAATTTAGAGGCTAAATCTAACAGTTAACCTTGATTAAATGTCTCACTATGCCTCATGTAATACGTTCCAATAAGAGGACTGTTATTTTTCCTTCTGTCATTTTAGTCTGCAGTTATGAAGATAAACTGGTACTCCAAAGTAAATGCTAACATCAGTTCGAATTTGCAACTTTGCTACTGTCATGATGCTAAATATTTTATATACATAAAAAATCAAGGCATTAAACTAAAATCAGTGCTTTTATAGTTTTTCACATATTTTTAAAATAGCATTAAAAATGAAGGTCTGTATTTTGAGAATTTTAAAGCAAAAATTCTGAAATGACCCTGAATTATGCTTCGATGAAAATAACCCTTTAATTTTGACAGTTCTGCTATATACCTATTAAGGAAAGATGTCTTGTTATTCAAAAACAATTGTGTTTGTTTGGTTTAATTCATGTTTAAACTAAAAAAACATTTAGGAAAACATTTAGGTAAAAAAGCAAAAAAAGCAGCACACCATTTTCCAATCAACCACCTTATAATCAACAAACATTCTCTTCTCATGACATAGCATCCATACCATACATGCTTAAACACAATAACACCAAGAATCTTTGATAACTCCCCCCAAACATAATAATCGAGAGCCCCTTCTCACTCGGAATTGATATTGCAATCCCCCAATGGCCACACGGCCACGGCTGTGCGTCCAGCGTCCGTCTAGACGTGCGCTATCATTAACCTGCCGCGACCTCTACCTCTGTCCAATTGGCTCTAGCATCCCCTGCAGTCTAGCCACACAAGCTCCGCCTGTCCGCGGGGAGACGGGGCTTCTCTGGACCGTCCATTAGAGCCACTAGCCTCCGCCGCGGGCTTTAATAGGCCAAGTGGCCGGAGCATCTTTCAGACTGCTGAATAATTCACAACGTCTGGGCACTGTCTCGTCCCGGGGCACAGGGGGGAGGTGAACTGGGGTGCAGGGGTTAATAACAGGTCTGTCAGTAGCTGCTCAAACCCACCCCCCCAAACACCACCTCCGACGACGCAGCCAGCCGGCCCCTCCTTGCGTCCGAAACAATCCTATTCGGTTGATTAGATTTTTCAAAATGGATCAATTTTTAATCAGCGGAGCATCTGACTATGGTCAATACTATCGTGGATGGGAAGACAGTTGCTGGACAGCTGTCTTTATTTGGAGGAATGTTTGCCTTCTTTTTTAATGGGACAAGCGTAAGAATGCTTAGACTAATGAAGTCTTGCATTTGTTGTTGGGTTAGGTGCCTTCTTTTTTTTACTTTGTGTGATGATGACATTTGACTAGTTAGGGCAAGGGTGTCAAAATTGGGTTGGTACGCGGGCCGCTTTAACGTCAACTTGATGTCACGTGGGCCGGACCATTTTAGATATAATATTTAGATTTTTTTAATAAATTGATTAAAAGAACTGGATTAAAAGCCCTGAATATTCTTTTTTTTATAGATTTAAAACAATGTTTATTTTAGCTTTTTTTAAATATATTTTTAAATTTTACAAAATGATTTTTGAACTAAAAACACAGAAAAAAATGCTTAAAAAATTACAATTATTGATTTAAATGGGGAAAATCAGGAAATGTAATATACATCTATACTTTTCATTTTAATTTGATCCTAAAACAGAAAGTCGGCACTCATGATTTACGTTCCCGGGCCACGCAAAATGATGCAGCGGGCCAAAGTTGGCCCAGGGTCCGCCACTTTGATACTGGTGAGTTGGAGTATGTTCTTTCATTTCTCAACATTTGTTTCAGTCAAAACAAACAGGCGCCATCGATCAACAGTTTTCGGTTGCTGAATAGTTGTAACTTATACTCAGATTTATTAAACATATCTCACGATGTTTTGACAATTCTATTTACAGACATGACACATTACATTAAAATTTCCGTTTAGTTTTAGGACCACCTGCATGTCACTACAGCAAATAATAAAAAAGGCGGAGCCTAATTAACAAGACATCCATATATGCCACCTTTACATTATATGTAAATAAAACGGTGTCCTTTTTAAGTAATAATATGTTTTAGTAAGCAAGGTCAAATAATGCAACGTGCTGTAAAATCAATACTGTTCTGTCCTGATGGGAGTAAATCATTTATCAAAGTCAAAAGAATAGATCGATAATATCACAACACATAACAACAACAACACATTGCGTCCAAAGAAAAAAGCCATGCTATTTAAAATGATTTCTTTGTCGGACACATGTCTAAAACTAACCCCAAAAGTATTATTGGGGGAGACTCAAATGGTAAACTAAGTTGAGCTTTTGTGGATTGCTGTTCATCAGGATTGTGTAAGAAGAAAGAAAAACTAGAATAGCATTAAAAGCTGAATAGACTTTGTTGGGAAGTCCACACAAAAGAAACTCAGTGTGACTTCAATAAATCAAGGAGTGTAAATAGAGTCAACCTGATTTACATTTGAGGTAACTTTTGACTTAAGTGTCCGTGTCTGATTGATGATCAGGATTTGAATTCCCAACTGCCAATTTCTCTTTAAAAAATGCAATCCAAAAACAGATTTTGCTAAAATGTACTTTTTGTTACCACGAGTTGCTGTATTTGAATACCTTTTGACTTATTTATGTAGTTCTTGTTAACTTCGAGGGTCAATACGAATCAATCCGATTGCCTCAAAAGAAATTGAATGATAATTTTGAGATACGAAGTCAGTAAAATGACTTTATTCCATTTATTTTAAAACAGGGACTGATAACAAAAAATCTAGCAATTTCTTAATGTTTTTTAATTGTGATAATCACTAAAATTGGCATTTTAACAAGAAACATGAAGTTGTTACTCATAATTAGGGTAGGATAAAACTTTATTTATAGACACACATTATAGACATTGTAGACTTAGGTAAAAAAACGAAATACCAAAATGCAATAAAAAAAGACAGAAAAGCAGCAAAAACACAAACCAAGCAAGATAAATTATTTTATTTTATTATTATTATTGCCTTAATTAATTAATTAATTAATTATAATTAATTAATTAATTAATAATAATTAATTGAAAATTGAAATCTACTTTTATTTGTGTTGGCATATGTCAAGCAGATATGTCACCTTTTAAATGAACAATTGGCTACTAGCTGCATTTTCGTTTGTACCTTTTTAGCCATTTTAGCATAAACTAGTGACACTGCCGGTGTGTCGTGACTGTCTTGCCCTCTAACCGGTTGTGCCCTGGCTGTCTGTTTAATATGCAAAGGCGGTCATTCAGGGAGTAATCCGGACCAGTGTAAACCAAACGGCTGCAATCATTAGCTGGGCTGCCGAGCAACGCTCCATCATTTTGTTAGTACATTTGGAGAAGATCCGCCCCCTCCGATCCCCCCGACGGGCCGAATTTTCCCCCGTTGCCGTCTTTGAGTCGAGCAGAGGACTGCTTCTAAAAAAACAACCCAAACAACAACCAGAGTAAATACACTGTAAGTGGAGTTACTTAATGGGACGTTTTGCATGCTTCATTTGCAACTATGGATTGAAGGTCCATTAAAAGACATCAATGTTGTCTTGGAGTACAGCGGAGAGTTTGAAGTTACGTAAGATGGATGGATTTTGTAACGTCTTCTCTTTCTTGTCGGAAAAATGTGATTGGAATCAGGAATTTTGAAAATAAAACAAATTGGATTTACAAAATATTTGGACTCCGACACTATTGCTCTTATTATGCAGCATTTTCTTTGATAGGCTGATGCAAGCATGACTCCGCGTAGTACCATACATGCCCTGAGGGAAATATTAGTGTTATTTATGAGAACCTTTTTAGCCCAAGTTCAATAGCAGCAGTCTGATGGTCAGTGTACAGAGGGACTATCTGGCAAAGGGAAAGGGGGAGGGGTTTCAGACCTGGCGTCAGCCACTTTGACAAGCTCTTATTTACCGTCTAGATCTATGACTCATTTTATGTACCCAATCGTAAAGCGCTGAGATTTATCGAAGGTAACGGGACGGTGGGGAATACCCCACGAGACTGGCACATTTGCTACAGATTCTCCTAGAAGTTCACGTCAAGGGGCCTTGATATGGAAGTCTATATCTCAGTTAGATAAAGACACTTGATTCGTTTGTCCTGTTAGGAAAAAAAAACAAGGGTGATAAAAATGGGATGGGTTAATAGATGACTGTGGGAGGATTAATAGCAGATTATTGGTCAGATATCGTGACCTTCTGGTTGAGGGATCTGCTACGAGCCCACCGTCGATCAAGGCGAGCTTCGTGAACATACTGTGGAGCTTTGGAGGCTTTGTATTACATTGTTGACATCCTCCGTGAGCATGTACTATGCCATGCTCCATTAATATCAATGGGAAGAGCAAAAACAAAAAGGAATTGTAAACTGCCTTTGTTCTGACAAGGATTGCTATCTTCCCACAGCTGAAAATGGAATCAAACTTCCATTGTTTAGGAAACAGTTTAATCCAATCGTGATCTGATGTAACAAAGTGCCACAATATCGTTCTATGCATACATAATTGTAGCCGACTTAGCCCCGTCACTTTACATTAACCTCCGCCGCAACATGAGACGGGCTTCGCTAATCTGCCATTGTTAGCTTTGGCAGTGTGGAGCAAGTGCAAAACACATTTGGCACTTAATTGTCAAGTAAATGCTTTAGATCGACACGGGCGCCTCATCTGCTGTTTGAGAGAATATTCTTGAAATGGAATGATCATATTGCAGTATCTCTCAAATTTGTGAGCCGACATTTGGTCGCCTGCCGTTTGGTCGTCGGACGTTTTGGTCGTCAAATGTACTCAGATATTAAACTCTTTCTTAGATATTAAACTCTCTCTTAGATATTAAACTCTCTCTCTTAGATGTTAAACTCTCTCTTAGATAGTAAACTCTCACGTCTTTGTCACCATTTGACCGGCGACCAAAAGGGACCAAAAGACCAGGGACCAAAAGACCAGGGACCAAAAGACCAGGGACCAAAAGACCAGGGACCAAAAGACCAGGGACCAAAAGACCAGGGACCAAAAGACCAGGGACCAAAAGACCAGGGACCAAAAGACCAGGGACCAAAAGACCAGGGACCAAAAGACCAGGGACCAAAAGACCAGCAACCAAAAGGGACAAAAAGACCAATGACCAAAAGACCAGCAACCAAAAGACCAGCGACCAAACGTCCGAGCACTCTCAAATTGAGTCACGGGCCAATGAGTGGTAGGCCGACTCTCCTCATTGACTCGCTTACTTTTTGCCAGCTACTTTAATCACCAAAGACCTTTTAAATTCACTGCACGCGAGCAGCCCATATGCACACGCCATGGCTTGACGTTTAGTCTCCCATTGCCGTTTGTTCAGCGGCCGACGTGAGACCGTACAATCCCATGCCGTTAGCCAACGACGGCCAAGTGACCTCCCGCACCACAATATGGCAGCATGTGCAGTCCCATCAAAGCGTTTGACTCCCACGTCTCCCGCCGAATGCGGTTTTGCAACTTAAAACAAAAAGCTGATTGGTCCCTCTGTCAAGCTCCCCTTCCCCTCGGATGAGGTCTCAGCCCGGGAGGTAAAATAACTCAAATTTCTCATGTGCTATGCCATTTTGTCACTTTGCCTGTTCCACTTATTCAGTGTTTTTCTTTTTTTTTTCTCTTTTTTTTTTGACTTGCTGAGCTTGAGGGGATGCGAGTGCCATTTCGCACCCAGATCTGAGTTGTGTTGATTGAATTAGACAAAGTCGGGAGATAATTAAGAACCGCAAGGCGCTGCAAAACTGTCTGCTTGGTGAAAATGAGACGCTGCCACATCAATGAGCTAG
Organism: Stigmatopora nigra; assembly: GCF_051989575.1. NCBI lineage: Eukaryota > Metazoa > Chordata > Actinopteri > Syngnathiformes > Syngnathidae > Stigmatopora > Stigmatopora nigra. The sequence continues at coordinate 13,990,767 of NC_135511.1, read as the reverse complement.
CTGCCTCTGCTTGATGTCAGTGGCGGGTTATATCAGTTGACACTCTTACCTCCTTTCCCTTTAATGTTTCTCCAAATATGATTAATCATACACTGTACAAGCATTGCTTCTGACAAGAGTAGTGCATTTTCACAGCTTTGTGTGTTCCGATCAGGATTCAAAGCTGCCAAGTGCAGTTTTTGCTAAATGCATCGTCTTAAAGAGGTGTGTCTGAGTTCACGTTGTAGAGAATCAAATTGAATATCTAAGCGCTTTGGTTTATTTAACTTGTTTTTTTTTTTTTGCACATGCTCATTTGTAGCAGTATTCACATTCTGAGTTGCGTAAATAGAAAAAAGTCATTCAATACATACAGCCAGTAAGGCAAAATATGATAATAATTTTCAGTTTAGTAGAAAATTCATGGTTGAGTCTGCTTCACAAATGTGTTATTGTGGCTTTCTCTTTCTTTTTTTGTCCAATTATTAACCCTCCTACTTTATGAAGTGGTAATTCTTCTCCTGGATTGGATAGGTACCATATTTTCTCGCATATAAGCCGCGTTTTTTACAAAAAAAATACAGCATGTGACGATTTTTTTGTAAAATTCAACGATTTAAAGGCCATTTTAAGGGCGCGGCTTATACGCAGAGTCGGTCAATAGCCGAGAAAATACAGTAACCGGGTGACTTTAATGCTGAAAATGTGGTCTAGCTGAGCTCCAATATTCAGGCATGGTAGAAACTTCTGTTTATGCAAGAGTCTGGCTGTGTGGCTTTTGTGTTTGTGTTGGCCAGAATGCGTAAAAGGGCAGCAAATGTTCGGCGGGCCCCCGAAGGGGCCGCGCCGTAGGCACGGAGGGCGGAAGAGCAGAGGAACACTGTGTCAAAGGCTAATTTTCAAAGCCACTCACGGGCGCTCATCTCTCACTGTGAAGTGGCAAGCGTGGCAAGTGGCTTGCGCGTTGTCATGGATACCAAAGCACGGGACCCCAGAGATGGGGAGCGGGGGACCAATGGCTGCCCCGTCTATAGGATTCCTGTCAGCTCGGACCTGATAGATGGCGGTGACGGATCATTTGTCATATTCTAATTGTTCCCAGCAAACACACAATGCCGGCTAGTAGAAACGCTAATGTGGCGCTAGGCTAATAAAGTGACGAAAAGCCAAGGAATTGGGTAAATCGCCGTCCTCCGTCTATTCCGCTTAAGGAGACAATGGCTCTGTTGTCGTAGCTGGGCCGACTGGTTAGAGCCGAGAAAGGAGAAAAAGCGCGGCTAACGGAATAAAACGAGACAATCGTAAAGCAAACGGCAGTCACTTCTCCGTATCGACGTGGCTAGGTGGGGGGAACGTCTGGGAGGGAGGAGTGTTGACGGCAGAGGGAAGAACAACAAGAGTTGTTTTAACACTACCCTCATCTCTCTCTCTCTCTGGCTTATGAAAAGGGGGAAGGAGAATGTTTGTCAGTGAGAAGAAATACGGGAGATGGGTAACTGGGGATGAAGGGGGTGTGGGGGGGTCAGGACTTTTATCTGCTAGCTTCTGGAATTGCCTGAGCTGAGTACAAATGACTCTGGATACACAAAGGTGGCATTTGTTCTCACTTGTTTTGGCTCAGGCTCTGTATCCTTTCCCTTTACAACTGGGAATTTCCGGACGAAAAGGCTACGATTATTGTGATAATCGATCAAGGAATCTGATTTAGAACCAGAACATTCTTCAGGATATTATTTCGAATTGGTAGTGGAAGTTTTTGTATTAATAGAACAGGTTTTTCATTATGTTTAATTCACTAAGTGAATTAAGGCGCACTTAAAAAGTCTAAAATTTTCTCCAAAATAGACAAGGGCGCCTTATAATCCAGTGTGCTTTATATATGGAAACTTTTTTTTAAAATGTGTCATTGATTGAGGGTGCGCCTTATAATGCAGTGCGCCTTATAGTCGTAAAAATATGGTATATGTATTCAACTCGTACCGGATTTAAGCATTGTTACTGTCTTAGTTAGCGGGGCTCATTCTTTACATTACAAGTTATAAGAAGTGACGGTTTGAATATTGCTTGTTTCCCGTCTTTTCGCATCCGTTTGGATAGAAATTGGGCTTGAAATAGCCATTTTTTTGCTTTACTTTGCTTGTTGTACATCAGCCTTCTCTGAAGCCATATCTGTAAGCCAGTCAGAATTAAGTCTGATGGCTGCGTAGACGACAGTGACAGGTAGTTGAAGTCATCTGTATGTGGTCTACTCGGCTGTCTTTTGGATTATGTAAAACGCAATGAGGTGGCGTTGTATCGCTTTGCCCTCACAGCGCCCCGTTTTTCCAAACACACCCGGCGCCAGGTTACATCACGTGAATATTCCGCAAAGAAAAATAGAAGCTTCTCATTTGTAACCCATAAGAAATCCCCACTCTCGGGAAAGTGGTCGATAGCATCAACTCAGCTGGAGGCTTGGACGTCTGATGGAGTTTTGACGTTTGTACATCAACGCCGACGTTTAATGTGTGATCTGTTTTTCTCTGGTAACCTGGCCCTCTTGTACCCTACTCCTCATTTGGCCAATTACTACACCCGTGGTGAGAACAAACAGTTTCCCTACTTAATAATTCACATCTCATTCATCTGATACTCGCTTACCACGGGCAATTTAGTAGTTGAATAATTCTCTGAAAAATGATTTTATTATCGCCACGTGTTATGAATGTGGCTGGAGAACGTGGAGAGTAGAGTGGAGGATTGGAAAATTGCACCCAGGCTAGGTAATGTCTTCTAATGTTCTCTGCCATATGCATTGTTTTCAGGGCTCATCGGTTTTACATCGATTCCCACTGAAGTGTTTAATTGCATCATGAATATGATCTAATTCCGTCCTTTTCTCTGAAAGTGGAGCATGCTCTGCAAATGATGTACAGCCTTGACAGCTTCACATCACCATGTATTTTATATGGAATGTAAATTATAGTGTTAAATTAGCCTGGAAAGATAACTAGCTGGCGCAGGGGTGGGGGGAATGGACTCAACAGTTTAATTTAGCGGCAAAAGGCCGTGAAGGGATAAATCACATTTTTTTTCTCGCTTGCTGTACTGTTCCATATTAGGCTTTTTTTTCTATTATTTTTTTTACTGGTGATGTCGGTTTGGTTTTTCTCAATTGCCCCAACAACTTGCTCGGAAGTTGTGGTGTCAGTTCACTGGTTAGGAATGTTTCAATTGGGGAAGACAGTCTGGTAGATGTTCTTTTAATCGCATGTATTTTTAAAGCCGGTTATGGTGAAAGGCTCGTAGTGTGACTGCCAGAATTCTGCCGGCAAAACAACTGGAAAACTGTGAAATAGATGTTAAAAAACGGAGTGTGAAAATGCATTCAATGTTAGATTTTGGAAGATTTTTGGTCTGCGATCCATAGCGCTTATGGTGTGACGACCGTGACCGGTTTATTAGATAATAAACAGTACTTGGATATTGAACTCTCTTTCTTAGATATTAAACTCTCTCTCATGAATATAATTTTGAAAGCTGACTTCAACAGTAACGTCTCTTTCACCATTTGACCGGCGACCAAAAGGGACCAAAAGACCGACAACCAAAAGACCAGCGACCAAACGTCCGAGCACCGCTGACGATACTGGATTTTATTTTGGTTTTCTCCCTCTCAACTGGGATTGGAATCATATTCTAGTCCAGTTCTCACAAGGGTGCAATTCTAACAATCAGTGGATTTCTAGAGTACTAAATTTGACTTGTTTTTGTTCTATTATTTAGCACATAATGTTTACTTCTGCTGTAAACCTACAACGTCATTGTTTGCCCACTGGCTTGAGCAACCCCAATACCCAGACCCCCCACATTTCTTGTCCACGTCTAAATCTCGTCTTAACTGACCTTCACTACTCCTCCCTTAATCCCATAGGAAGTGACCACCCTATTCCAAGAAATTAACCTCCTTCACCCCAAAAAACGGCAAGATAACCCCAGATGAAGCCTTCTTCCATGCATAGTTATATCCAGAAGACCAAATAGCCTTGGTAGGAACTGACATTCAATCCAATTGGACGCCTGAAAAACACCCAAACCCAAATGTCATACACTAGTTTTGCTCATGTCATACCTGCGTAGTGATATTTGGACTGAAAAGCACCACTTAGCACCAAACAAACTCCTTGTTCTTTGAATTCCTCTTTACTGTACACTGCTGGTTTTGACACCTCTCCGGAGGAAAAGGGCCCTTAAATCATCAAGTGGGGGCTGTAGTTGTTTTCCTTGTTGTTTTCATCTCTCGGGGTAAGCTTTTGGGGAGGAATTGGGATGTTAAATGAGCTAGGAAAGGCCCTGCTGAGGTTTTTTTTTTTCCCTCTCAAAGGGTTGAGTCAGTCAGTCGAGAATCGCAGCACAGCGTTTGAGGCGGCTGTGTGAAGTCATTTTCCGGGAGCGCGAGCGGGAGAGGGCTACGGATTAGCCAGCGCCTCTGAGCCGGAACAAGTCTGTCTGGGAAGGGATGAAGGCTGCAAACCACAGATCTAATTCCCGCTCACACTGCTCGACAGCAGAGACGCTCGTAACGCAGCCTGTGTGAATTAGGCCCATTTGCTCCCCTCCGTCTGAAACGTAGCAACAGAATGGGAGATGTTGACAACTTCTCACATCCTTTCCCAATCTCCTGACACTTCCATTTTTTTTATTTGTTTGTTTGTTTTAGCTCATCTCTCAAGCTGTCTTAAAACTTGTATTCAGTGTTTTTCATTGTTTTTCTCGCCACTGTTTGTTGACATTTAACACGGCTGTATTGAAACATACGTTGGAAGAACAAACGGCAACTTTTGACCAAAGTCATTCACTTTTTTTGTATAATTAAAGATGCCTGTTAGGATTATTCTTTCTATCAATGGCCAATACTAGTTTAAAAATGTGTTTAAAAATGCCCTTAAACAAAAAAACAGGATTCAAGGTATATTTCAGCCAATGATTTGAACTGTGAAACCATGCTATGTTAACAAAGGGTCATTACAAGTCAATTTGAGAGAAAATTGATAAATACTATCCTCAAGTTTTTGTTTCTAATCTTGCTTTTTCAAAAACATAACCAAATGAGGTTCAATTCTTTGCATTACCAGCAAAAGTTCACCAAAAGTGATCCTTTTGTCAACACTCTTGGCCTTCTGGTGGCATGCTTAAAAACGGCAACCCTTTTTAAAGTTTTTGCCTTTTTAATATGTCAATCGCTTTGCCTTTAGTGATGCAATTGCCCCGAAGTTGGGAAACGTTCATAAGGTCACTTTAGCTCTTATATTTCCTGGCCTATTTCTTCCCCCTTAGCAGACATTGGCGGACCCCTACCCTCTGCTTCCTCCAGAACCAAATCGAAGCCGTTGGTCACTTGAAATCTGCACAAAGCGAGGTCGGGCGCCGAGATCAATGCGTTTGACCCAGATACATCGGCCGCGCTCGTCTTAGCGATTTGCCACAATTTGCTCGTAAGCTAACGACTCCAGAAGACATTATAAGTGGGGAGAACCATTTGCTATGAAATGGCGGCATCGGTGCTGTTTTGTTTTGTTTTCTCTTTCATTCTAAAAGGATTTATAAGCCCAACCTCCGAAATCAATTGCTTTGCTTTAGTGTTAAAGCTGTTTTTTTTTAAAGCGGTACCGTCTGGTAGGAATGATTGAGATGTTTGTGTAGCAGCCCCCCTCCCTCCATGCTCTGTCTGTTGTACTTGTCACTCCTATCAGAGCCCTCTGCAACCTCCAAGCCCAGTAATGAGTTGTATTACACGCTCTGTGGTGGGAATGTCTGGTGTTAGGAAGCAGTGTTCAATCTTGGTGCTATGAATAGATGGGAAAGGGGAAGGTACTTTGTAGGCCTTGAAAGTCAACCAACCGAAACGGGCAGTACGGAGTGACGGAACTCGTTGATTGGTCTGCAGGATCTGATTCTTCGAGAGTCTTTGCTGATTGGCTACAAATGAGAGAAATGTTCGGACGTTTTGGCTTGTTTTTCGCCCGTTTTTCACTTTTAAAAGTGGCTACCAAATGGAAATACTTATTTTTGTTCTGCTCATTCGTCACTCAAGCCTTTTATTGTGACCTTTCCGTAATAACTAGGAAGCTACATAGCTAAGGGCTAAGTGATTTCAAGAAGCTCAGTTCTCATTGTCTTTTGGAGGAAAGTATTTTATACTTAGATGGCAAACAAACTCCATCGGCTTTAAAAACATAGCAGCCTGTAATCTTTTGTTATTTTACATACAAATTGCATTCTGGGCGATGCATTCATCATTGCTCATATTCGGCCCACACTTAAATGAAAAATGTTTCTGAGATGAATAATGGATCCCCACTGTAGTATAATTGTGTGTGTCTTGAATATGGTTGATTCCCGCCTCTGCTTTTCTACACATTCTCTTTTTACTGGCTCAGATGGAGTTTGAGAGCAGATTATTCCCTTGTTACATTACCTGCACTTTTCAAGTATTGTTGTATACTAGCAAAACTATCATTTTGTGTGCATGCATTTCCTAGCAGCCTACTAACATACAGTAATTCATCGATTATCAGTTCAAAGGTACACTCTAAGCCACATGTGTCAAAGTGGCGGGCTGGGGGCCAAATCTGGCCCGCCACATCACTTTGTGTGGCCCGGAAATGAAAATCATGAGTGCTGACTTTCTGTTTTAGGATGAAATTAAAATGGAAAGTATAGATGTGCATTAAATTTCTTGATTTTCCCCCTTTTACATCAATGATAGTAATTTTTTAATCATTTTTTTGTGTTTTTAGTTCAAAAATCATTTTTTAAATCTAAAAATATAATTTTAAAAAAAGATAAAATAAGCATTGTTTTAGATCTATAAAAAAAACTGAATATTCAAGGCGTTTAATCCAGTTATTTTAATCCATTTATGAAAAAAAATCTAAATATATCTAAAATGGTCTGGCCCACCGGGAATCAAGTTGACGTTATTCCATGATCGGCTGGTGTTAACTATCATTTCGGACAATATCGTATAATATTTGAAAAATAGAAATTGCAAAGCCAGCCACACCATGTGAAAAAGTGGCATTTATAATTCGTAAAACACAGAATGCCAGATTTGACGCAGTTTCCGGCATTATTCTAGCTGTAATTGAGGAAGGCATGAAGGTTTTGACGCAGACGTCGGTTTGTAATCCCAGCAGAAATATTCTCCTTAGGAAACATTTCTCATTCGTTTTGGATGCACGACTGCCACACTCCAACCTTCTGCCACGTTTAAAATCAGGCAAAGACTCTGGCAGCACACTCTGTCGTGCTCTACTTGCTCCTGACGCTTTCCGCCGTCCCCATAGTCTCCAAACTCGTCCTGGGAGACACCCTGACACCAGAGTTACAGATGGGAAGCATCGGACCGAGAAAGCCGGTGTCACAACGCGGATTGGAATTCACAATTGGGACGGAATACCAAACAAATACGCCCGCCACGTGTATGCTTTTTCACAGTTTGTTCACCCAGCTGTTTCCCCGGCTTTGTCCCGCTTGTCTCATCACCAAAACCTGACTGCGGGTGGCTCGTAATAGTCTGCTATTTGTTCCGCGTGACTCCCTTTTTTTCTTAGACTGGGTGCTCTTTTTTTTAGAAGTATAGTCGCTACTTCTCATCCTGCTTGTTCAGTCAAAGACGGATCTAGAAGTACTTATGTACTGTACTTGCTTTTGCTGATATAAGCTTGACGATCAAAGGAGAGTGCGGAACAATTATTCCTTCTCAGTTAAGTGTCCTTTGATTCCCACCTGAGTTTAATCAGTGGAAATTGATAAAAATATGCTTTTTGGTCCTGGACTTCACACAATCCTCGTTTGATGGGTAAACGGTCACCCAAATGAATCTTTCTTGTGGAAAACCGGGCCTCTAGGTCTGGATTAATTGATTGGTCATATGACTTGCTGATACAATCAAACCCTGACCTGATTTATGGCTATAAATCAATTGATTGATATATTTTTTTCCCTCGCTGGGGTGATTTTGGCGAGTAGGACACCTCCCGGTCGGCCATTCATCTCAGTGCCGTCACCCTAGCTGGTTTAGTGCGGTATATTAAGAAAGGCCTGCATATCTCTGCTGACATTTCCAATGTGCAGAGCGCCAATGACCTGCTCCAGATTAACCCCAACTTGTTCTCCTTAAGCACCACTGATTGTAAGAGATGGGGAGCGGTCAGAGTGGGCGACAAAAAAAATATCAAGTGTGACTTTTTCTACTCTGCAGTTCGCATAGATCATTCGGAGGAACGGCAAAAAAAAATCAATGGCACGTTCCAAAGCCAATCAAAACAAATATCTTGAGACTTTCTGCTGGTCTATGGCTTTGGAAAGGTCCAGTTTTTAAAAGCTGATTTACAGTGTAATGGAGTCCAATGGCTCCAGCCTCTTGTCTGTCCACCCGCTTGTTCAGAATATGAAATGAAAGTTAAACACTGGATCTCCTGCATGGGGAGGAGGGGAGTCAACGCGTGGGCAGTGTAGCATCAAATAGATTTTGTTTCCTCTCGTGTAAACGCCTAATGTGCGCCGAGTGCCCTGACACAGATGAATGTAAGGAATTTGCCGTTAAGACTTAACGGGCCTTTTGAGAGACAACGCGAGGAAGCGCTAGCGTGGAACGTGTACCAGTAACACCCCTCAGCTCATACGTGTATGCATCCTCTGTATTTACAGTATCTCGCACTCAACATTTACGTACACGGTCCATTTGCACATGTACACACACACACACACACACACGGTGTGTGTGTGCAAAATAGAGGAAAGTATTTTCACTAGCCCTGCTGGGTGTGTGTTGATGTGTTGCAGATATATAGTATATTTATATTTGGTTGGGAATAGAGGATAAGAAAATTGTTTTCAGTGAAAAAGCAATTTATTTGTTCATTTTCTGAGAATATGCCAACTCCCCTCAGTAAGGAACGACCTGGGATCGAACCCTCGACCGCAGAACTGTGAGGCCGACATGCTAACCACTTATCACCGATCCGTAAATGATCATTGTTAAATCACATGATTGATACGTGAACGGGTTAGTTGACTAAACAAGAGAATAATCGTTAATTGGTCGATTATGAATTACTTGTGTGGCTCCAGGTTTTTTAACTAGTTCTACAATGTCTTGTGTGTCTTGTGTCTGTCTTGCAACTAAGACATTTCCTGAAAATTCTAATCTAATCTAATCTAATCTTGCCAGCATACCGGTTCTACCAATCGACCTAAATCTTTAAATTTGGCTAATCACTAGTTAAAACAAGCGCTTGATTAAAAGTGCGCAACAGAGACCACATTCAGAGCGTAAAAATGGCCAAAAATCAGACTCATTTGCTCATTTCATTATAGCAGCCCAATTATCATTGTAATTAAATTCATTAGCTTTTAACTGTATATATTTCAACTGACTATGACCACACACTGCGTTAAAAAAAACAACAATAACATACTTCTCTCTCCCCGCCCAGGCTAATTTTTAATATATACAGTGTTACCCTTTGCCACAGAAGATGGCACATTCCAAAATGATTCATGTATAAACTGCCCTTTTAAGTGTCTGCTCCCATTCTGCTGCACGAGTACAGATCTCGGTGCCTTTGTGACAGAACTCAAAAGCGGCGAGCTGCTTGTTGTCAGCACTAGTTTTATTCCCACTCTCACCGCTCTATTTAGATTCATTTTATTTTTGGTTCAAATGCTGTAAAATGAAAGCACCGCAGAGAGAAGGAGGGTAAAGTAGCATTCCCTCTCTTTCTCTCTCTTAGACAGGTGGTCTCGGTTTTATGTCGCCGGGCCCCCAGGGTCCCGCAACGAAGCCTGAGCGAGAGGAGGGACCTCTCTCGGCGCTTCGCAGGTGGTGCGAAACGTGGCCGCCTTATCCCGTACCTGAAATATTCAGATTCTTCCAGCAGCCGAGCTTTGATCTCCCCGCAATCGACGGGGGAACGGTGAAAGAGTACGGGGGAGAAAACAACAAAAACAAGAGGAAGAGCAGCACACCTGAGAGCCAACAGATTGACATCTCTTAAGAGAGAATAAACAATTGCAGGTTCGCTGCCATGCCTTGCGTTGCCTTGCGTTGCCTTGCGTTGCCGTGCGTTACTCCGACTCACCGTTTCTGGTAAAAGTGGGCCATCGCGGCGACAACTGCATTTCGTACAGCCTCTCCTTTACCAACTGACCTGAATGGTGGAGCTTTAGAGAGAAACCGACTCCAATTTACCGCCCCCTACTTTTAAAGGAAATTGGAAAACTAACCTTGTCTTTTATTTATTTGTTCAAGTGGAGAACTTTCTATCTAAAGCTAGTGGTTCTGTTGTCGTTTCTTTTGGAGCTTCTCCAACTTCCAATTCGCTACATATTAGGCCCCGACGCAATGTCCGGACTGACTGCGTTTTCCCTACAAAATCAACTAAATCGCTCTTGAAGAATCAGCCAATCAAGTAGGCGTTCTCATTCATGTGACTTTGTGGTCCTGTCAACAAAAATCCAAAGAAAGACAAAAAGAAAATGATCAGACTAATACAATTGTCAAAATATTAGAACAGCAGTCCCAAAACAATTCCACAAATAGCCCGAAAATGAAATCATATACATGTACTATATACCAATATATTCTTATTACGAGATGAATGCCCTTTTATTGCTTATGTTTCTTTTATTGAGCTGAGAATTTTGGTGTTATCTCATCAGAAAGCTTTTGGCGTGATGTTAAGAGATTAAAGTAATATTAGAAAAATAGTGAGGTATTAGTCTGATATAATACATTTTTACATGAACTAGAAGTTGTTTCGCAGCAGGCAGACTACAATTTTTTTGTCGACAAGCGTAGTTTGAGCGCCGCAAAAAACGAGACTCGCCTGAATGCAACATTCGAGGTTAGTTAAGAAACTTAACAACATTTTGTTTAGGTCTTTAGCTTTCTATAAAAATACCAATGGTGCCTATCTACGCTATAAATCAGACAAGAAAAATATATAGATGAACCTATTTAATTCTCAGACCTTATTTATTTCTCGACTATTTTAGATATGTAGTTTTGTTCTATTTTTAACTCGCTACAACATTATAAACAATTATATTGAAGACAGCTTGGACAGCATCTACCACATGAGTTAATCATCTCTTCTTCTGGTTTCACCCTACTTGCGTGCTAATGAATCACACAACTGTGTCATTAGTCCGAAAGAATGTACTGCACAATGAAAATAGCCATGCTGATTGTAACTACACTGTTGTAAAAAAGAAGCAGAACAATGGCCGCCCTTAATGATGATAAATAAGGTCTTCTTTAAGATCTCCATTTGGAGGATTCACCTGATAAATTGTATCGAGTTCACACTATTTCTAATCGGAGGATATTTCCATGTACGATATTTATTTTAACAATATTTGCCTTATCGAAGATAAGCGGAAAATTTGCGAGTGTTTTGACTGCAGACAACATTGAGTTAGAAGAAATAAGTGTAATTATGTTTTCTTATATATGAAAATAGGAGACACGTTGACAAGTAGGCCGTCCTTTTCCACATGGAGTGCCAAAAACTGTAAATAATATGACGAATAATGGCTGACTGGTCACACCTTTGCTGATTTTCACAACATTCGTAGTCATTTCTTTCTTTTTTCTTTTCGGTGAGATTTAGCTTCCTGTTTGAAGACAGTCTGACATACTGGGGATTAATTATTTTGGATATTTTATCAGCCGTAGCAGTCCCGAGTTTAAAGAGGTGTCAGAATGAAATGGAATTTAACTCTGGGTAAGTCCTTAGCATCTCGGTGTATCACTGTGTTTTTGACACTTGCCACAACTTCTAGGTTTTGTGAAAAACAGGATATTTTATTGAATTTGAGCTTTTAAAAAATGGAGTTCAGGGATTCTTTGTGTTTTTGATTGTAAAAAAAAATGATTTTCCATATTTTCATGACTAAGGCGCACTTAAAAGTTTTCAATTTTCTCCGAAATAGACAGGGCGACTTATAATCCAGTGTGCTTTATATATGGACAAAAAAGTGTCATTCATTGACAGTGCGCCTTATAATGTGGTGCGCCTTATATTCGTGAAAATTCTTTTCCTATTGGTAGAGGCTAAGTCTCTTAGTTGGCTAGATTTAGTGATGAACTGTCAAAGTTTAAAAATTATGACAAGATTTCTGGCTTGATTTAGAGCAGTGCCGATCTTCCATTTTTTAGGCCCAAAGATAATAACCTCCATCTTTCCCGAATTTATCTGGAGAACATTCCATCTTATCCGAAGATGACAAACCGGACTAAACCAGCCCAATTTTCTTTAGGTAAAAATGGACTTTTACTCCGTCAAAGCTAGTACGATACCACAAAGTCATTCCCTGTTAATTGCAGAATTTTATTGGTGTTGGAAATATACAGTAAGTCAATAGTATTTGACCTACAGTAGGTAGTGTGGTGCATCACAGTGGCATGGTCTTTAGTCAACCCTCCCCTGGGGTCTTTTTATTCTGTCTGGACATCTATAGATTTATATTGCTTCCTCTGCTTAACTTCCATCAACAACAGAAATAAAAAAAAAATGTGTTAATGCAAGTTTTGGAACAAATTGACAGACTGGAATTGAAAGAATGGTCGCTATAGCTTAAACAGACCAAGAGAAATGCCCCCCCGATTCTCGGCTGGCAATTGGACCACCGGGTCAAGCAGGTCAAAGCCTCCCCTTCCTTGTTTACAGACCCACGCGTACACATTTGAGCAGTTATTCCTGCCAAGGAGTACTGATAAGAGTAAATTACGGCCGTCACATGGCTGCAAAATGTATTTGCTTTTCTACAAAGCTCGCAAAATTCGCCCCCCCTCACACACACACACTTTCACCACCCGACCCGATGCCCGCGGCAGGAGGCGGTAATAACGTTAAGGACGGACTAGACTGCAATGATTGGGGCCATCGATCGCGGACGTTTGATTTATTGATCATTCGTCCTCCTAAAATTGGCATCTGAGATGCAAAGCTAATCTGGGGGAGCTATGGAACAATGCTACGTCTGACAGAGGACAGGTGGCGATAAGGCTCTTTATGAAAGGGAACCACACTTATCTAAACGCCAGGCTAGGCGGAGACGGAGTGGCCGGACGCTGTTTTGTGCAAAATAAATAAATAAATAAATAGAAAATAAAAACCCCTGATTCGGAGCTGTGCACGATTCTGTGTTCAGTGTGGACGCGGTGGGGGTGGTGAAGCCGTACGGTCGCCAGGCAGAACAGAGTGGATCTATAAATTGATGGAATTCAAAGCCTCCAGCATCGATTACCATTATAACAAACAGCAGCACACAGAATGTCTGATTATTTTTAGACAAAGATTCTGTGCTCTCAGCAGCAATTCTGCTGATGCTGTCACACTTTCCAACATCTGCCTATGATTGCAATTAGTTGGGATACAAAAAGAAAAAATAATACCCCATCTGCCTTTGCCTCTTTTCTCCTCCTCCCCTTTTTTTTCCCACATTTAATTTATGCCGTCCAAGCCATGCGTACAATAGTGATTTTAACTCAAGCCACCTTAGTGCGATACTTTTGGCAGATTTTTTTTTTTATTCCTCTTCACTTGTCAACATTTTCCACCCTGCTTTATCTTTGCCAGCAGCCCCAAGAAAGCTTACTACTACAGATGTAATCAAGGCGAACCTTTTTTAATGAATCACTGTCAAACCTTCGCTATGCAATTCATTAGCACCTTAGCTTAAAAACTTCCTCTTGCAGAAAACTCTACCCGTCTTCCCTGCACATTTATGAACGAAAATATCTAAAAAAAAACACCTTTATCCATCATGCCAGGGAAATTTATTACACTCGATACCATCGTCTGATGTCATAATCTATCGAACTTGATCTTTCTCATATAAGGCGGGGCCCCAAACAATAGAGAGAGAGAGGGACCTTTGTTTATAGTCTACTCAATATAATCAGCAACCACACCCCACATTTATCAACTCTTGCGTTTTCTTGCAATGGGTGATATATATCGCAAAAAAATGTTTAGAATTCACTCTTATAATCACTATTATTGCAACAATGACTGTGTCCTATCGACTGTGCACTATTTTGCGTATATATACCGTATTTTCTCGTATATAAGCCGTATTTATAACTAAAAAAATAATGACCGAATCAAGGATATGCCTTATATATGCACAAATTAGACTAAACTAAATTTATCTAGACTTCTATGACTGAAATTCAAGAAAATAAATATAAAAAAACTCCATTGCCGCTATTTTACCATACTTAAACGTACTCTGAGTGGGTAGATGCGAGAAGCTTTGATACATGTTTTTGTAGTGTTTACCGTGTTTACAACATCCCAATAGTTGTTAAGGCTGATCAAAGGTCTAACGGTCGATCATTAAAATATCAGCCTTGGTAACTGCGTAATGTGTATGTCATGCGATTATTGCGCCCAGACTAGGTGAAAACTACGTACAATTCATACATTATATCAGAAATACCATGTGCGATGAATTTCTATCAAGATTTTTCCTTCAAACATTTCCACTCATACAATTCAACGATTTTGAGGCAATCTTAAGGGTACGGCTTATACACGGAAGTGGTCAATATAGTAGAAAATTTGGTATGTATGTTAGTTATTGAAACTTAATAAATTATGAGGTGAGTTAACACACGCAATGGGACTACCACTACTACTACAGTGAGAAAGAATTAGCCAACAAGAGGGAATAAAATACATAGATAATTATGAATAATGTTTTACAAAATGCCAATGCAAGGCATGCCCGGGCATCGTTTTCAACAAAAAAAATAAAACACAAATTCTCATACACTCTCACTATTTGGGATTCAATAAGTGATGCATGGAAAGGAATTATAAACAGCAGTGTTCACCAAATTAGAGCAAACCATATGCTCCATAGAGAATATACAGAAAAAAATCAATTTATTAAATATCATACTCTCTTCATGTAGTCTTAAATTTTAAAAGCACTCCAAGTATGAACTCAACTTAATATACCATATATGTAAGTAGTTATTTTGATCACTGAGTATACCATATGTGAGTATTTTGAACTCTTATGGCTCATAACAGCATTTTTTTGGTCATCTCATACATTTAATGAAAACTTCCCCAATAATATTGGCGAAATATTATATATATTGGATTATAAGAAAGATCCCATAACAAGGAACACATGCTAATCTGCCTCTACTATTTCAATTGGATAAATCCATTTTCTATTTCACATTTAAGGAAAGTTTTTTTAATCTCATTTCCAAGTGAAGGGAGGGGGGGGGGGGAAATGATGTGATAGCCTTTGTATAAATAATTAACAACATACTAAATAATGGCAGACTGTTATTGGGATTTAGAAATGGCTCCTATTTGCGATAGATGATTTTCCTTTCCATGGTGCCCAGCATCGCTGTCTGATGATGTCCATGTTGATGTTGTAAAGTTCGAGACCATACTTACAAGAACATCCGCAAAAAACATCCCACCTACCTTTTTAAGACAAAATAAACTCGGGTAAACAAACATATTGCTTTCCAGCGACATACACATTGCTTTCAGAGCCATTTCTGGACTTCCAAGGCGCTACAGGTCTATCTTACTAAAGCCAATAAGCTTGTGGCTTCTTGGTCTTTGTTTCCGAGTCAGAAGTCAGTGAGCTATCCCAACTCTGATTGACTTGAGGACACAAGCGACGAATCCGTGCACAAATTCCCTTTGGCTTGGGCCCCGATGACAGCTTTTCTCTCCCAAGGGGACATTCATCAATTATAGCGGGATGTTTGACTGGCACAAGCTTAATGACAGGATCTCTGTATTGACCCGACTGCCACACACTTTAAATTTGCTCCCTCATGCCCTTTTTAAAAACCTGTCAAATGATCAAAGACCAAGTCTATATTTTTTTTTGTATTTTTTACAGCGTGTTCAATTCATTTCTCATGAACACTTTAGAGAAATGTACTTGATTTAAGGTAAATGTAGTGTTATTTCTCAACAGCATAGATCAATATTTATCCAAATGTGTAGTGACAAAAAGAAAATACTCTCTTTCATAGTGTCAACATAGTACCTTCACGTTTATTTATTTTATTTTACAGATTATCACCTCAGTGCTACAACTACTCATTGTATATTTACAATGTAATTCTTAAAATAGACAGTTTTTTTCAAGTTATCATTGTAACAGAGGTTTCATTTGATGGATTGTTGTTATTTTACTGACTTTAATCCCTTTTTAATGATCCACAACACTAAATACACCTTCCTAAACAACCGTAGTATGTATTATCATTATGTATAGAGTTTCTTTGCCTTTACAGTCTAGCCATTCACTAGGGATGGAATGTAATGACTCACCGAATATATCGACGTATGGATTCATATTCTTACGCTGCGACATTATCGATCTGGACTTGGTGAGCTTGCCTTTCTGGACGACGTATTGATCCAAAATCATTTTGAAAGGCGATCGATTGATTGCTTCAATACGAGACAGACTTCATACATTCTATATTTTTCCACAGATTTTTGTTTTGGCTAAATTACCATCCATAACATTTAAGTTTCAATTCACTTGACGTCACTCTTAAAATCTGCAGTGACCATTCCATTTTCACACTCACAAATATAGCGTTACGCTTTTTGGCATCACCTCATCTGAAACAATTTAATGCCGTAAAATCTACAAACTGGTTTTGTATGTACACGGCCGCCATGGCTGGAGGCCTGAAAAACCCATTCGACAACTTGTAAAAGTGACAACTTGAGTAAAATACAGTGCTGTGGCATAAAGTATTGCAGATTTTTATACCTTCAATTTGCTCAGTGACTTGTCAGTCCAGGGACTTGAACCTATAGCCCTTCAATTAACGGCTCTGACCGACAACCTGCTACTATCCCACCAGGCCTCTAAAGTTGAATTCATGTGTGTAAGGATTTATCAAATTGCCTTTTAAGTAAGCCTGCTAATGTATTTTAATTAAAACACAGTCCATTTATTTCCCGCCTTCATAAATACACTCCCTTTTTAATATAATCCTTAGCACTTTTTTTCCCATTGTACTTTAAAATACCCCTAAAAAAGCTTCTTAGTTATAATGAATCACAGTTTTAAATGAAAAATGTGAGCATACAGCTGTCTGGTCACTCAATAGTCAGTGTAGGTGAGTAGATTCTAGAATTGCCTTTCGTTTTTTTTTTTTTTTTTTTTTGTACTTTGCTGAAAGAGCCGGGAATTGGATGAGGGATCGATAATATTGGATTTTGGGATGGCGTACGGCATGAATGCCAGGTTCTGATAAAGGGCCCCGTTGCATGGACAGCTCTGAATAGTGCTTCAGACATGTCGACTGGGTGGAGCTCTCATTTCCTATCGCGTTGACATGTAAGCAAACGTTACGCAGTCAACAAGGCAAGGGCAATTGTAGCTGAAGGGCTAACGCAATGGGAGTGGCTACTCACTATTGAATACTTCTTCCCAATCAATATAACGATGGATGAAAATAAATGTGCATTTATATTGGTATTGTGTTTTTTTTTTAAATTATTGGGCTATGGGTGTATTGCTTAAATTATTAGATCTGGTTTAGACTTTGAAACAGTCCTTCAATTAAGAAGAAGCTTTATTAATGGATAAGATTATTTGTTGGGTTATTGGGTTTTCTACACGTGACTGGCCAGCCTCTCACTGGCGCTATAGCGGTTGAAAGTATATTGATTATTTCAAATACTGATTATCTAAAAGGCCTTGTGCTACTGTAGGCATCGGATTTATTTGAGTTAATTATTTATAGGCAAACACTGCCTGTAAGTATCTGTACTGCTAGACTATCATTATGGCAATAATAATAATAATAAGATTCCCTTTCTTTTAAATTGCAAGGTGGATTTATGCTTGCTTTATTTTGGCAGGGTAAATTGCTCTGTCTTTTTTTCACTTGGGTCCGCTCACTATGGTGTTTGTCTTTTTGTCTGTTTGCAGAGGGAACTCAACTCTGTAGCATCTGAACTGGCGGGTCGACAAGAGGAAAGTGAACATTCTCATAAGCATCTGCTAGAACTGAGCAGGGAGTTCAGGAGAAATGTACCAGAGGTGAGATACACATACTCATTTACAAAAGTAGGTGCCATTCACACCATTTAGCGCTGTGTTCCTTTGTGTATGGTGCATTAGTACTGTAGATATTGGCAGGTAGTGATATTTTTGGGTGCTGTGGGTCAAAATGAGCCTCATCGTGCCTT
The DNA here is from genome assembly GCF_051989575.1 of Stigmatopora nigra. Taxonomy (NCBI): domain Eukaryota; kingdom Metazoa; phylum Chordata; class Actinopteri; order Syngnathiformes; family Syngnathidae; genus Stigmatopora; species Stigmatopora nigra. The sequence goes on along the minus strand of NC_135511.1, from coordinate 13,972,528 downwards.
GAATTGTTATTGTTAAGACAAAAAATATGGATTTTAGCTTTTATGTAAAGATTTTAGAAGAGTAGGGAAGGTGTTATGTTTCCTTGGGTTCTGTGTTGAAGTGGTATGATGGATAGGTTCGTTTTTAGGATTTAAAAATAGGTCATTTTGAGATCAACTACACAGTCGTGATGGCTAATGAGGCAAGATTTTGGGGGGAAAATCGTATATGAGTCAGATTTGAGGTAACTGTTATTTATGTGTTAAAAAATGAAGTGGAACAAAAATATTATATAGAATAGTCTGTGAGTGAAGACTATTTGAACAGAGACCAAAAACAAACTATACAGTGTAGTGATAACAATAAAATGGAGGGAATTGGGATAAAATTATGTCTGCTAATGTAACATATTCTAAAAAAAACTATAACCAAAGAGCGAAGAAAAGAAAATACAACCAAATATCGTATTTTTCTAACTACAACTCACATATATTTTCATTTTTTCTCTGACCACTGTCACGTTTCATTTTTTTTAGGTTATAGTTACCCGAAAAACTGTTATTTTAACAAATGCCATTTTGCTACCGTTACTTTAACGTATGTTAGTTATTCGTTTATGAAAAATTAAAACCAATTTCCTATCATTGATGCGACTTATCAATTTTTCCCTTCTTCATTGTGCATTCTTGACTGTTGCGACTTACAGTCAACAATAAAAGAGAAGAATCTTAATGACATAATAAAAATATTAACAATGGTTATTGCTTTCTTCTTTAAATAAACACACCTTTGCCGCCATATGCCTCGGCTGCGCTCCGGTGCATTCGCCTTTTCCAGCCCAAATACGCAGGCAGTGTCGCTTGGTAATCTTGTCAGTAAAATACAGGCATTTAAGACGGGATCAGGCTGTCATCAGTGGCAGCCCAATCCCCTTACCTGGGGCTGTGGGAGCTCACAGTCTGGATCCTGAGCTTTAACGCGGGCTACTGGAAAGCCCCACTTTTCAAACACGCCTGCAGAAAACCCTGTCGGTTTAGCCGTAAATGCCCACGCCGTGTTCGCGCATGTTGCCAGTTGAAATATCCAGAACAAGAACATACGCCATTTATTTACCATGGTTTATTTGTTCCTTCCATGTAGGAGGTCCGGGAGATGGTGGCACCAGTTCTCAAGAGTTTTCAAGCCCAGGTGAGTTCTTGACTTGTTTGTTTTTTGTGTTACAAAACAAATGTCCAAGTTAGAAATATAAATTCAAGTAGACCATTTCTAGTTTTCATCTGACCAGACCAAAATGCCAAAGGAAAACATTCGGACATGATTTGATAACCCCAAATATGGATTGTCTAAAACGTGTACTTACTTGTCAGTCAGTGTTCGTTTGAAATTGTTGGAAATCTTTATTGATTTTTTTTCCCAGAAGAAAACCTTTGATTTTGTTTTAAAGGCAAAAACGTTTTGAAGAATTTGGAAGGAGTAACATAGGAGTAGGGGTAACATAGGAGTAGGTGTAACAAGGGAGTAGGAGTAACATAGGAGTAGGGGTAACATAGGAGTAGGTGTAACATAGGAATAGGAGTAACATAGGAGGAGGAGTAACTTAGGAGGAAGAATAACAGGAGTAGGAGTAACATAGGAGTAGGAGTAACATAGGAGTAGGAGTAGCATAGGAGTAGGAGTAACATAGGAGTAGGAGTAACAGAGGAGTAGGTGTAACATAGGAGTTGGACTAACGGGAATTTTGTTTCTACAACTTTGATCAGATCATTGCGGGCATTTTGTTTAGAGAGGAAAATGGCATTTTAAGGGCCACTCCAGACTTATTTCGAGGTTTTTCCAGTCTTGGTAATAGTAAATTGACCTAAAAACATCATGTTTTAGTATTTGTAGTTTTATTTGTAAATGTGGATTATTGATACATTTCAAGGGAGGACCTAAAACGTTCTCCAATTCTGGGACGACCCATTTGTTTGATGTCTTTCGGGAAACACGGATTGATTCTGACTATGTCATCAGCCAAGACCGCTGCGTTTCTTTCGACCAATGATATCACACGTGCTACAATGAAGGAATCCATGGCATATTTTTCATTGTGAGCTTATTGACTGATGCCTTTGGCGTCAAAGTGAAGTAGCATCTATCTGCCATTAGATGATCAGATATCTGGCTTCTCATATTTTCTTGCCGAGACAAGCCCTCATTTCCTGTTGTGATGGCGCATTGGCTGAGCCCCCCGTTTGACGGCGCCATATTGAAAAAGTCATCTGATACCTACCACGTCTCTGCCTCTAGCCATTAAACCAAGGTCATAAATCACATTTGCGTTGTTGCGTTCGAGTCCGCAACGCAGACACTTCTGGAAACGATATGGCAAATATGTTTCCTGGCCCCCCCCCTCCCCGTTGAAAAACTCCAACCCAGAACATTCCGCATGGATCGTTGGCCTCTCTCGGAAGTGATTATTGGCAGCTTCTTTTTAATTCTTTATAATTGACTACATCCAAGCCAATATACGTTCCCTGGCAACGGGGCGACGGGGTTCAATACACTACTCTGCCATGTCGGCTGATTTGTGTGCTAATTCAATTACTCCGACTGTAAAGTTGCACAAATATCAGAAGCGGCCTTCCGTATCTTTATTGTGCAAACAGGAACCCACAGGATTAATTTAAGCCCCATTGATGTCTGACAACTGGGAGCCCAGAGATGTTCCACAGTAGATAAAATAGATGGCTGATAATGAGCCATGATTTCCTCGTTTTTTTATTTTTTGCTCTTTCGCTGGAGGCCTCCTCGGGTACCTTTTCTGCCTCTCTTGTGTAACTTCCACTAGTTTGTTGACAGAGGCATTTTCAGCCATTATTTTCATGATGATTTCCCGCTAGATTCTTCTCTAATGTTGTTTGCCGACTCCACTTTTGACCTTATTGCTCATGAACGGCTTGCAGAGGTCGCTGAACTTTAACCAGCGGTAGTTTGCCTACTACAGATGTAAACTGGCGACGGGGGTGGAGCTTTGGGATGGACTGACGCTTACCGCCAGATGCGCCGTACAGGTGGTTCAGGACATAAAAGTCCGGGAGTGTTTTCGTGGGAGAATAAGGGAATAAGCCACTCCTGGCTTCCACCGCCCTTTTCAGCCCATCCCAGTGTAGAGACCCCGAAGGAACGCCCCGTGGTGTTTGGACCCTCATCACGCCACTTCTGAAGGAAAAGCCAAGTCCTTTGAAGTGTTTGCGACATGACAGGTTTCTCTCTCTTTTCTTATTCATTTCATTTCAGCTTCAGCACCCTCCTTCCTCCCCTCCACCCACTTTCTGGTCCAATCGCGCCGTCTAATTATCGCTAACCAGGCGACTGATTAGAAACCCGACCTAGTTTTTTTTTTTTTTGCCTGCGAAGGAGGAGAAAGGGTTAATCCCAGAGCTGGTGACTGTCATTGGTCGCTTCCCCTTCTTTTTCTCCTCTTTTCGCTCGGCGCTTCTTTCTTTCTTTCTTTCCCTGGAAGTTTGCTAATGAGGTCCCGTCAGAGCTGAGGAGAGGTGTTAATTTGGCCTTGTGAAGTAGGAAGGAGATTAAGGACAGTGAGGAACTGAGTTTACGGCTTAAAATACATCGCTGTCCTTATTAATCCACCGGGCCCTCGGAGACCGGCGTTTCTGGATTTATAATGAACACTGTTTTTGAATTAAGGTAAGTTGAATCAAAATCCACGGAAGAGAAGAGTACCACACTCTGGTCTCTCTGGTCTTGGGGGGTGCCTTTGGGGGCTATGGGATATGACGGTTATTTCTCAAATAACCCATGGATGGAGATTCGAACCCGCTAGAAGGCGGGAGGTTGGTTCACACGAGTTTCACGCGACTCTATGCAATTTGCACTCTTCTCACACTTTCAAGTGTAAAGTCCCTTTGGGTAAAACCTTTTGTAAGGTGTAGAAACGGAACAATGTCATATTTCTCGCTTGTTGCTTTCTTTTGTCGCCAACACTTTCATATTTGCTTCATGTTAACTCATTTTTTTGTTTTCCTGTCAATGGATGGAATGTTGCGCTCAGACTGGCCATGTTTTAACGCACGACAAAGCATCGCCAAATGCCATTTTTGTGTTCGCACTTATCTTTTAGGTGTTAATATGTCGATGACTGTCTCAGCCAATGGAATCAAACCATTTTTGGTTTACAAGAACATAAAAAAAACAACTTAATTCTCATGATATGATGACTTTAATCTTATAATATCACAACTTTGATCTTATAATAGAATGACCTTTTTGTTGACTTGATTTTCATAATAGCGCAACTTGGGCGTCCATTTTTTTTCTTTTTGTGGACAGTTTTTGTCTGAATATTGAGGTTTGATTACTAAAGATATCTGAATGATAAAAGATATTCATCATAATTATTTATGGACTTTATTTAACTCATTGACTGCATTAGTTGTCCAATCCATTTGAACTAGTAGGTCCAAAAAAAGCCAAACGATTGGAGGTCAATGACACTGAAAGAATTGATTACAAAAAAAGCCGCTTTTCCACCATAATTTCGAATCGAACAGATGGAAAGCCTGACAAATAGTTTGCAGCATGTAATTAGCAACACTATTGGTTACATTACATTAACCCCTCAAGCTCAGGAATCATTATTGGCCCTCATTATCTCCTCGCAAGGTACACTGGAGCTGAGTACACATCAAAAGCATCAAAGCGCTATTAAAACTCGGCGACTGGCGGTGAGGGGGGGCGGTGGACACCTGTTGATGAATCTAACTGTGCCATTGCTTCCCCTGGGGTTGCGGAGTTATTGGGAGGGGGGGGTTTCGTACTTTGTTGTTGTTAGTTTGTCGCCGAGCAACTTTCTTAAATGACTTGTGTGCCTAATTTGGGATAGTTTGGGGTTTTTGCACTATTCTAAGGATTACATTTTGTGATTCCGTGTATGTAAGAGACGTTGTAATTTACAGTCCTTGTTTGAATGTATTTGTTTTATGTTGTAATCAGTTGCAATAAATGATTCAATTGGAGGAAAACTATAGTAGCAAGAATTGGGGTAGTATTACATCTATGTGAAAATGGACAGAAGTCAACTATATTTTAAAGATAATCTTTTTAAATTGATTCTGGTGGTTTGAAAACTGATTTCTGATCATGTGGTTGGATTAAGGAAGGTTTTAGACGTTTTTTTTGCAGAAACTCGCTGCATAATGAAATCAAAACAATCCGTAGTTTGTCATTTGCAACTGAGAAAATCTTCCCATTGGCAGGTTTGTTTGGATTGAGTTGCAAATGTTCTCGACAAAATATGCCGAATGTTCCTGCGAGGCGCTGAAATCTCTGAATTTCAAAACCTTGACATACTTTTTCCACCCACTTTCTTTCTCGCCATACACATTTGTCAATACAAACAGCATTGCTCTCCTTTTCAAAAAACCTCTTTTCAAACGCTTACGTTTCCAGGCCCCAAATGCCATTACCCCGTCACTAAAAAACGAAAAAAAAATCACTTTTCCACCAAAAAGCTATTGTGTAATCACCCTCTACCCTGCAATTGCCCGCCGATCAGTGCCGGGACGCCCAATCGGGAAAGACTGCAGTTTTCCACATGACCCGAACCTTGATAGAAACAGCCTAGAAAATGGACGGCTGATGGATGATTCCCGTTATGGAAAGTGCAGGTTATTGACCTGACCCGAGTCTAGATGTCGGAAAGTGTTTTCGTAGAGCGGCTTGGCGTTGGTCTGATTCTTGTGGCGAGGTAGAAAAACGCCCTCTTTGATCATCTATTGCCAGATGAACACTCGGTCCTCCTTTTTTGATGAATTCCTGAAGGAAATGAACATTTCTCTTGAATGTATGAATACGTTATGAGTGGTGGAATGAATCCAAGTGTAGAGGAATGATAATTAATTACAGCCCTGTGATAAAAGGCTGTGGGTGTTATGACGCAAGCTTCCTCTGTGTCATTATGAGAGGCTTCGTAATTACCTTTCTGCACAAGCCAACGCTCACGGCGACGCTGGCGGTGAGAGCGCCGCTCGCTCACTGAGTCCAACGGTCATAAAGCTTTTCCACGCCTAATTGTCTGAGGGGCTCTATGGCACTTTCATAGATGAGGGACTGCGCCGGTGGGTAAAACGCTTGGCCGTGCACCAGCTTTTCCAGCTCAATGAAGACAGATCTTCATTATGGGCTAAACATTGCGGTTATTAGCTACAGATTGCTCAAGTGGATGGCTAACTTGGGAAGACGGCAAGGCGGGAAGGCTCGGGTCCAACGAGCGTCAACAGCCATTTCAAAGCGCTGCTTTCACTGGATTTCCTCAAAGCCAGATTTTGCTGCCACTAAACCACATCTTTTTAGAATTTTTGTCATGCCATTGCATCCTTTAAGGGCGCCATTTAATGTACTATTTTATCTTCTTACACTAGCAAGTCGATCAAGTCTCCCATTTTGACTGGGAGTATTTTACCTTCCAATAACTCTCCTGAATTAAACATTCATTTCCAACAAGGGTTTAGCATGGGGTGCTGGAATCTAAGCCCAGCAGTGAATAGTACGTCGGCCTCACAGTTCTGGGGTCCTGGGTTCAAATCCAGGTTGGTCTACCTGTGTGGAGTTTCTCTGGGCCTGCATGGGTTTCCTTTGGGTACTCCAGTTTCCTCCCACATTCCAAAGACATGCATGGTAGGCTGGTTGGACACTCTAAATTGCCCCAAGGTACGAGTTTGAGGGTTTTTAATTTGTCTGCGTGCTCGTGCCCTGCGATTGGCTGGCCACCGATTCAGGTGTCTCCTGCCTATGCCCCGGAGTCAGCTGGGATAAGCCCCAGGACCCCCTGCAAACCTTGTGAGGATGACGCGGTTCATAAAACGAATGAATTAATGTTGGAGCCTATCACCAGCTTACAAGGGGCACCAGGCGAGGGACGCCTTAAATCAGTGGCCAGCCTATGGTAGGGCACAATGAGACAGACAACCAATCACACTCTTAATTTAGAGAGTTCAACTAGGGTAGGAGTCTTGCTAACGCTCTGCGTCTTGGCCGTTTGTCCTCAACCAGCCACAGAAGCAGAAGCAGCCACTCACTTCCAGGCCCTTGAGCTCATTACATAATCAAAGCACGTCGCGCTTCCAGCCCATTGTGGGCTACATAATGGGCTCCCGGGCCATGTAAACCGAGGTCTCTCCGCACCAGCTTTATCACTAGCGTCCTCTTCATAGAAAGGACTGCGAAGAGACAGAGAGAAAGACAGAGAGAGAGAGACAGGGCAAAGGAGGGTAATTGGACTTTAGATAATACTTTCCTTGAGCCGTTTACATCTTCTCCAGAGGGTCCATGTCTTCATCTGTTATTAACTTGCACTGAAAGCTACTTCCCCCCCCCAAATTCAATGTCTTTTCAGTTATATTTATTCGAAAGATTCTGATGAAACAAATTCACTTGGCTGAAATGTATCACGCCCCACCACTTCAAGCTGTGTAAAATTCAGGTGAGGCCGGATTTGTTTTTTGTGTGTGTGCAATACTTCTGAAAGGCCCGGAGTAGGTCATTAATTTCCCCGAGGGGCCTTTTGAGAAAATGGAACGGTTGTCCAGGGTCACAGCACCTCAACTGTGTACTAACCTGACATATTTTATATTTTACTGAGACTTTTTAAACAAGGTGAGAATAGCGGTCACATATTTTCTGGACTATAAGCAGAACTTTTTCATAGTTTGGCATGGCCTGCAACTAATACTCAAGTGAGACTTATATATGTATTTTTTACGTCGTTTTTTGGGGGGAGGATTCTATAGTTATCTGAAAATCACATGTTAACAGATGCGTATTTAGCCTGTTTTTCTCCATTTCACTATTGTTACTTTGACGTTTGGTTTCTGAAATGTTTCAAAAATGCAATATACACATTTTTTTCCCTTTTATTATGAATTGTTTGTCTTCAGCGACTTATACTCAGGTCCGACATATACTCAGGTGCGACTTATACTCAGGTGCGACTTATACTCAGGTGCGACTTATACTCAGGTGCGACTTATAGTCTGAAAAAGTATCATATTGACATGAAACCTGTTTCCATGTTCTGATTGTCATATAGCTGAAAGTGGGCGGGGTTTATGCAAAGATTCCTCAACATTTACGCCATCTTTCCTACTATGGATTTTCTCTTTCTCTGCTTGACTGTGATCTGATGGTGCATTTGCGTATGTCTATATTGTTCTATTTTTCCGTCCTGAGCAGTGCCCCGTTGGTGTGTTGATCATTATGGATGCGTGTTTAGAGTTGAGGTTGCGCGCCAGGTAAAAAAAAAAAGTGGGGAGCGGGGGGTTGATATAAATAGGCATTTGGCTCTCAAGCCATGCGGAATTGATGAGTTTCAGCACATTGTGCTCCACAGTGCCAGGTTTAATTTCTAGCGACCTGACAGCACAAACCTCAGAGCCCGGAGACGTCACGCCTGACTGCCGCCGCTGTGCAAATGTTAGCCGTGTTTAAGGACGAACGCACGCATGGCGCCGGCTGCCCCGCCTCTATTGGCTATCGGCTTTGTTTTACATCTGTTTCCCTAAACTCTGGTCACCTGGAGAGACAGGCCATGGCCTCCCGTCTCCTGAACTCTCACCAAAACACCCGCAGACATCAGACGGTAACGAATCTCCTCGGCATTTCTTCACCTACGCCTAGTGGAGAAGCTCTGTCCGCCGAAGGTGCTTGTCACGTCGGTCGTAGTCGGATTAGACATTGAAAAATGTGTGAAATTGCTGGCCTGGTGATGCCAGAAGAAGTCAAATCACTGTTTTGGGAATCAGGGAAAATGCACGCGAGGAGGAACGGATAGAACAGGTGCGGGGACACCATTTTTTTTTTTGCAGAATTCCAAGCTACACTAAGTTCTATGTGTGAAAGCCATTTTCGGAATTGGGCGACATTTTGATTTGTAAAATTACCCCCAATTCCTCTTTTTAAGTCAACATATTTAGAAACTATACTTTTATTTACCTACCAATGAAACACCATTCAAGAGCAACCTGAGGTTCAGAATCTCAACATTTAAGAGCACTTAGACGAGGTTACCAGGGCAGGGAATCAAACCCATAACCTCTGCATTAGGGAAAAACTACTTTGCCACTAAGCCAGAACCGCTAATAATTAATGTTTGAAATTTAATGCTTATTCAAACAAATGTTGCCACAAAAAAAATGAAATATAATTTTAATTGGAATAGTTTTATTTAAAATTCCAGTTGGTCATTAGGATTGACCAATGGAAACATGGCATTTTAAACCAGATTGATTCGGTTCTATTTAAAATAGTTTCAAGCGCTTTTATCTCATTTTTGTTTACATTTTTTAGATTTTTTGGGGTGTATTTTGCATTTCCATTATTCCAAAATTGAACATTATGGGATGTAAAATGTCCTCCATTTCTGGAATGAGTCAATCGATGTAGAAAGTAATTTTGTCTGCGATTCAAATTGGAAATACCACCTATTTTTTGTTCCTTTTTCTTGGAGTCTCGCCTATGAAGTTTCATTCAGGTAAAATCTCCACATGCTAATTAAATCACCGAACGTTCTGAAGAAAAGTATTGCTAAAATTACCTGGCATTTTAATTTAGACTTCAATAGAACGAGTTTAAAGACAATCTATTGTCTTTCATTCAGACTTGCACTTTTTTTTCTCCTTTTGCTGAGCTGCAGTATGTAGTTATGATTGATCTGGTAATTAAAAATATGCAGCCAGTGAAATTAACTGCTCCCTTTCTCTTTCTTTTTGTTTTAGAAAACAGTCTGCATTTTTTTTCTTCCCCCTCCCTCTTCTCGGATAGATAATTTAATTGTGCACATCTGTGTTTTTGCAGCGCAATTCATCGGCCTCATTATTTTTACATTTTCATCTTTCTGGAGGGTGATCGATGAATTGATAAAAATAATGGAGCTATCTTAAATAATGCAAGGAAGAAAAGTTAGCTGCGGGCGTAGTCTTTGAACTTTTGTTCTTCTTTTAAATTGTATTCACGGGGCCGTGAAGGTGGGTCCTGCTGTTTTTTTTGTTGTTTTTTTTGCTGTTACCTTGCAAAAGTGAGACGCAACTTCCCTCCTCGGTGAGTTCTCGCTCCTTGGGAATAATGCTTGTCCAGGCAAATATCTTAAATAATGAAGAAACTGGGTAGTCAAAGAATAACATCACAAAGTAGGCCAATTACTACCAAGGGAACATTTTTGCTTGAAGAAATAGCGCCTCCAAATGTCACCAGCACCCCAAACATAAGGACCGATTGTTTATAATATGACTTGACACGTTGCTAACGCTTGGAATATGGGATTAAGCACTATTTTAATTAACACGTGGCTTTGTTGGAATGAGATGCTGCAAGAGGGAGAAATGTTTTTCTTTTTTTTGTCTTCAGAAGAAGAAACTTTAGCGACGTATTCTTTTTATTGAAGTTTGGAACATTTTGAAGACATCATCTTGTTATTTGGGCATTTTATCTTGGACTAATCACATCTGCTAGCCTTTAAGATGTGAAGGCAACGATCAGAGTGAGCTCTGCTTTGGTCACAAACATGTGTGTTATAAGTCCCAACGCTGAGTTCTCTGTTTTATCACGGCTGTAAAGTGACCACAGTGGCCTGAGGAGAGTGTTAAACACATCCTCAATTAAAGCCATAACTTTACATCTGTGTTCGCCCACATCCTTGTAATTGGGTCTCGCTGGATTTGGCGGAAGGGTCGCGGCTCTTCATCTGAAGGACCTTTTTTTTTTTTTTTTTTTTGGTGGCTCTTCTTCACTGTCCCGATGCTAGCAGTTAGCGTGGAAGAGCGACCATATAGCCAAACAAGACAACGAGGGAAATGGACGAAATCGTGTTAGTTCTTCAATGGATTCTAATTGGCATTGAAACTTCTTATGATGATACTGATAAGATTGGATAACTGGGGTGTCCGAACTTTTTCTTCTAAGGTACGCTTTCAGTTGTAGTAGAAGTTGGCGGCAGGAAAAATGGCAATGGGGAATGTATTTAGGTGTTTACTGAGAAGGAAGGGGTTTGAAATATGTATATCCAGTGACATAAATAATGGTCTATAGCAGGGGTGGGCAAACTTTTCGACCTGGGCGCCACATTGACTTTAAAAATGGGACAGATGGGCCGGGTCAGCACAAGATACGATATACATAAAAAAGTGCATCCGTTAACAGTACATAGGAAACATAAACAGAAAAAAAGGACTAAAGTATTAACATACTCATCACTCATCATTGAAGTAAAATGTATAAAGTACAAAGTCAAGTCAAAGTGTAGTGAAGTGTGGACTATTTGCTTTGGAGATACAGACAAAAATCCAGAAATTTCAAACCCACGTTTTTAGTATATTTGTGCATTGTCCTCTCATTCCAAAAGCTTTCCTTCCCCGAGGCTCCACATTTCTTAAATCTGCCCCTCTTGTGATCTCTCTCCGTCCCTCATGTCTCTTGTCGCAAATCATACCGTGACTGCCAACTATGAAAATTTCAGTTTCTATTACACTCAGACTGCCACTTTATACGGCTTAAACATGAATTAAATTCAAGAAAGGGATATTGAAATTTAAAGATAGGAAAAAAAATCAAATTCTCAACCTAAAATACTTTTTACAGATGTCCTAAAACACTGAAAATCCAGAAAAATTCAAATACGTAAACATTACAGTGCATTTCATGCTTGCCTGAAATTCCTAACATTTGCGACTAGCGTATTAAGCATCAAATCTATACCCCGTGTATACTTAATAGCTAATCACCACTCAATGTATATAACTACGTGATATTTAGTTTTTGTAAAAGAATACCCGTCCTTGAGTTCTTTTGTGTATGTATTCGTGAACATACAAGTACTTCTTCTTGGGTGACACATGAAGGACAAATGAAGGTTCAATGAGATCCAGCGATGGGCTTGTTTTATTACATCTAATATTGAGACCAATCTCAGCCCATTCATCTGAAGGACAGGCATCTATCCCCTAACTAAATCAGCCCGGTAGTGTATTGTAGGAAGGCTCTCTGTACAAAATTGCACAATCCGCACTACCGGCAAAGGTAGCCATGGAATAATATGTACTTGTTTCACCCCCCTGAAATTGTTATTGCATTGGATTTAGGTCAACAATAGAATGTCCCCAATTGAACGTTCTTTTCACGCTTGGTCAACGAAATGTCATTTGTTATTTTTTTTCTTTTACCCACTTCCTCGCAACGGATGTTCTAACGAGGTAGAGCCTTTAAATAGCACAGGCGATAGCGCTGCAGAACCATGACATCCCAAGTGAGACGTTGCCCGAACCTGAGTGGCTGCAGCAGTGCGTCAGGTTTCTTTATTTATAACCCGCATGGAATTGTCCTACACTCTGTGCATATGGTGGCTTACGTAACTGTAGGCCGCCATTGAAGTCGGGTCCTATATATGTGTATATAAAGCTCGCTTAAAAGTTGTTTTGTTACGAAAATGGAAGCTTTACGATGATGACAGCATGGATTTTGGAGAAATTATATCTGATTTACATTTTACTATTTGAGTAGTTGTGGTCTTTAGATTTGTAAAAGAATCTGACATTGGAAGAAGAGTCCATCGTATTGTCCCAACAGAATCCATTAACCCCTTACTCCAATTAAAATGACCTCCCACCCACATCTGTCATATTTTGGAATGATCACAAGGACTTGTTAGCAAATGCCTGGCAGCAGGGGTCAATCAGTGTACATTAACCAAACAGATCTCATTTGTTTTACAGCTTTAGTGGTGTGTTGGCACCAGTGTACATGAGCTTTAGGCTGGCATCCAGCAGGCATGGAAGGCCTCCCATCAGACTGGATATCAAGATGGGCCT